>NC_084807.1:26068380-26368380 GCF_963583255.1 Pyrus communis
TAGACGACACGGGACTGCCATGTTACTTATGGAAGCCGTTCAAATGTATCATAAAAATCATTTGGCCGTCAAAAGATTGATACAGCATCGAATGTGCCTTAATTCTCAGGGGAGAAGGAAGGAATGTGAAATTAGATGGGGGGCTATAAATTATTACCATAGATGGAGAGCATGAGAGCAGTCTTTGATCAATATGAGATGCATGAAACCGTCTGAAAGGTGTGCATCGGCCACCAAACCGTCAGGTGCTCTTTCATTTCTATTGGAAATTACTGCAGCACCAATGCTAATAAAATTTCCCTTTGATATGGACCATTTTGTTTCTCCTGGATATGAGCAAAGGGTGGTGCTACAGAACAAACCTCAGATTCATGACGACCCGAAAGGCATTTTCTAGCATCTGAAGACAGAAACTTTACTATCAAATAAATCAATTTAAAGTCAGAAACAAAAGGGAAAGAAGAGGAGAGAAATTAAATTACATTATCGAACGGCTCGAGCGATTTCCAAAACAACCCATCTGAGTTGGAGGACAGAAGGACTTCTCCGACGCGGTCCAAGTTGAGGCTGCAGTTCAAAGCCACCGCCGTGGCTCCACCGTCGAACTGTGCGTGAGGGAGAGGGAGAGATTCATCTGGTTCAATACAGCAATCTACATCTCCTTCCATTCAATGAGGTTTGAATTGTACGAATGGATATTGAAGTTGAAGGCCGAGAAAACGGAAGAATTTTCAGGTGGAATTTAAAAAAAACAACCGGTGATCGGGTTCGTTGGCGGAGGTGGAATTTGGCGCAATGTCATAACGCAACAGCGCATTCCTGGCTAAAAGATGTGACGCTAAATTACAAGTGGATTATATTCAATAGCAAGTTGAATTAGAGGAGTTTATAATAAGTTAAATAACCCATGCAACAGCATATGTTGGTTCCTTTCTCTAATGTAACAGATTTCGTAGACGATAAAATGGTGCAATAACAGGACTGCTGTTGACAAGCGGAGCCTTGTCACGGTAGCACGGTGTAAACCTTGACATCGTCCATCTCCGGGCTTCTCACTGAGTACTGAAATGTCCATCCGTGGCAAGCACCGGCATGCACGCCCTTCTTATTGATGGCGAAAACAGCTCCAACAAAACCAGGGAATTTTCTCGCTATTCGTGACATCGCATCCTTAGCAGCGAGTTTAGGTTCCATCCCTAATCTCATACTCTCCACAACTTGATAACTGTAATTCAATCATTTAAACTAGATTGTCAGTCATTAAACAGAAGTTGAACAGATTCAGTACAGGAGCAAACTGGGGGCTAAATACACATGGCAGAACAGAAAACAAAGCCTGTTCGACACATGTATAACTCATTCTTTATATCGCGTGGTTCTACCTACAAAGATCCATTTAAGTAGTTTTAGCATCCAAATAAACTGGAGCTGCAAATACAATGCATCGTACTGGTGTATTATGTTCAAAACTCGAGCCATGGTAACAGTTTATAACAAGCCTCCAACAGGCATGGTTTGCTTAATTAAATATGCAAGTCAATTCATAACTTCATCACCCCCCACGAGGAAAGACGTTGAGCATAATAGTTATGGCTTCAATGGAGCAAAACCTAATTGCAAAAGCTAAGATTTGTAACTGTTGACTGGAACTGACATCCTTCAGCAATATTATTATTTGCTCCAAAAAAGAACCCAAATAGGACCAGGACCAAAGATGACCAATAACTGAGTAATGGATGTTTTTTCAATTACCATGGAAGGAAACGCATCATGACATCACCATCTCCGGTTGCACCACAAGCACCAACTTCATCATCAGCATATGCAGAAGATCCAGCAATTGGCCCATCACCCACCCTGTAGTTAAGAAAGCAATGTCTTTAGTGGAATGGGGAGATAAATTTGTCACTTCATCATTTTTGATTAAGCTAACCCTATATTCTCTAAAATCTCTATGAGCTATACCAAAAAGACTATAACTTACCTCCCTGGGATCTTAAATGTGGCTCCATTTGTCGAGGTACCAACGGCAATTTTCCCCATCTAGACAAGAAACCGTAGGTAAATCAGTGAAATCAAAGTATTCACAGAAACTTTACTAAGAATGTTAACCAACAGCAATTTTCCCCATCTAGACAAGAAAATGTAGGTCAATCGGTGAAATCAAAGTATTCAAAGAACCTTTACTAAGAATGTCAGCCTACTTTATCAAAAACTGCCATTGATATGGTGTCGTGGTTGTGACGACCAATGGGAGATGATCTTGGGTTAATATTAGTGGTTTTGGAACACAGCCCATGAGAAAGACCTAGAGAGTCCTTTGCATGATAAGGGCCACAACTATTAGTAGGTACGACATCTTTCCAAAAATTAGGCTGGCAGTCGTTTTCTTTCCATTTGGTCCACTTCTCAATGGATTCTGATGAACTAAGGTTTGTTGGTCCTGGAAGACCCATTGAAATTGCAAAGGCTGACGCCTTCTCTCCGACAAGCAAAGTGTGTTCGGTATACTGCATCACTAACCTAGCAGCTTTGATTCCTTCCCTTACATACCTCATGGCAGCAACAGCTCCAACCTCCATCGTCACCTACGCATGTCCTTAGCAAACAAATAATAGATACTCATTATCAAAGCAAGCAGTACAAAATGCTGCAATAGCAAGAGCAACAATTGAGACGGACGGAGCGCGTGAATACAACTTACCCCATCCATGACCAGAGCATCGATTGTAGTTTCTCCGTTCTCATCTGGACTCCCACCAGGCCCAACTGTCCCAACAACATCATATATTATACTTTCATATAGTAGCTATCAAACCCATCAACATTCTAATCAACATTCTAAATGAGAAATCACAAAATTAATTACATGATTCAGGAGAAAGTTTTAGCATACAAAGAAAGCAAAACTTACTTTCGGTTATGATTACATCCTTTGAAAACTCAATTCATACATACATTATAATATGATTTGAGGTTTCCATTCTTATGAGAAGTGATATTGACATATGCTACATAATACGACTGCCATCGGTAAGAAACTATTTGTCCTGGTTTTCCAAGCACACCCAAGAACTAAGTTCCTAACAATTAAACCATGGTTGGTCAACAATTTATTTGCCATCTTCATCTTCTATACCATGAACTTTCGACTCAAAAAATTGTCTCCCTCCCTTCCTAATGTGCAATTCCAATCCACACAAACACTGACTGTCAAATCAAATTCATACAGATAATCCAACCATCAATTCCTTATAACATTTTTTCTTACAGGAAGATAAAATCAACTAAATCCAAGAATCCAAAAACTACCTGTACCATCACATCTGAGCTCCTCGCAAGCCGAGCAACCCTCAACGACGGCATCCACGGCGGAGAACCCATTATCCACAGCCCTCCATGCTGTTCTGACAGCCTCTACGAAGGGCCATGTGCTCACCACCACAGGGTACTGCCCTGAATCCGAAGCTTCCTGGCCTATGACCTGATAACCCATCAATAAAAATACGATCTTTAATCAAATAATACCACCCAATCATGCACGTAATGAAAGAACCAAAGTACCCAACTGTTTGATTCCTCAGAAAATGCAGGGGAAATTTGAATTACATGAAAAAGATACAAATTTCAGGAACCAATTGGAGGAGAATAAAGAGTAAAAATATAACTAAAATTTATGATCTCGTGTGTACTAAATTACCAAGGAAAGCAGTGAAAATGTAAGGATCAAAATTGGTAGAGAGCTCAGACGGTTGGCAGCCATGGAAAGGGACAATGATTGCTGCTCTGTTATCTTTGGAGCTGCTGGGCACGAGTTTGACTAACAGGTGTTTTATTTCAAATACACATTTGGTCACTGTGGCCTAACCATTGGCTAACTTTGTCAAATCAATTATAGGGGCATAGCTGTCCTTTTCAAGAGTGCTCACGGACTCTTGTGTAAGAAATTTTTTTCATTGTGACGGAAACACGGATGATACATCACGCGTATTCCTTTTTTTACCTGTATCATTTGTGAGATACAATTACAAAAATAAATAGTGTGATACATTGCACCTATTCCGGTTCTTCCTCTAGCAAAGTTATCTCTCTCTCACTTTTTTCTTTTCTTTTTTATGGGAAAACTCACTTTTTTCTATTTATAAGAGTGAAATTTGTAGACTTCTGCGGACATGCTTTGTTCAGGAAATTGACCAGGACCACTATCGTTCCGAACTTGCTGGACGTGCTGGGGCAGGAGATCTCCCACCTCTTGGACTGGGGGAGAATGCTCAAGGTAACTAGCTAAGAGAGGGGCCTAAGTACGGTGGATGCCGTACACTTGGGTGGCAAAGGAAAGCGAGATCGTACCAGTTTTTTCAGGCCTGTTCGGACATATGGTTCCTGCGGCGGATCAAGTTGGTGAGCGTGTGATGGCTTAAAGGACCTTTCGACTCCTGACATTTTCTTCGATGATTTCCCACCCGAGATGCTTGATTATCTCGAATTCTTACAAGCTCGTCGGAGTTATGAATTTCTGGGAGTCTTGTGTAGCTGTTATTTGGTATGAATTCTGGGACACAACTGATTGTTTGATACACTAGAAACGAAGATTTGAACTTCTTTAATAAATACTGTTTAATTGTTGAACATCACGAAAATCGCTTCTTTATACAATATGCTAATCCAACATAGACCTAGTCTGTACTGCAACCTGAGTCCACCATAAACTCAGTGTTAACTGATCTTATTAAGAAATTTACACAATCATGGTGATGCAGTAACTCAAACCAAACTAAGAAAACAATGCCAAAACCAATCAAACAGTCCAATTCGGTATTAAATCCAAGCTTTTTCACTGCTGCAAACCAAGCACTCATAGTAGCAAGTGTATGTAATGAGATAGTAGCTTCATCTCCCCTTGCAAGTGGTCTACCATGCTCCAACTCGGAAAAAAGTTTGAACTTTCTTAGGACTGGCAAAGGTCATAACTTCTTGTACTTGTAATCATCGTCTCAGCCAGATCTGGTTTCAGTCTCGAAACAGCGTCAGTTGGAGTTGGAGTTGGACTGCCCAAGGAATTCGTATCATCTCCAGATTGTTTCGTTAGCATCTGTGAAAATTGCATTGTGATGTTCCATGAGGCACTGGACGACCTCAATAGCGCCGAGGTCCATGGGCACACCATCATCCAAGGGGATGGAATCATCTACATCATCACCTTCATCTGAATCCACAATAAAAGAAAAGTAACACGGAAAAGAAATGAATAACTTCTTTCGAAAAACCAACAATATAAACACCTGTTTAGTTCGTAAATTTCTATAAAATAGAAACAGGTTGGTAATGGAGAACCCCTCACCAGAAAGCATGTCCCACGCAGAATAAGTAGGCTCTGGATCCAAGTTCTTCCTGGAAGGACCTTTTGACGGTTGATTCCAATATTTCCTATATAGGTCTGGTGTCCTACCCTTTTGCCAAATTATAACAGGGGCCATCTCCATTGCGAGACTTTGGATGTTCATCTGTGTACAGTTAACAACTATTTAAACAAGCTTATCAAAGATTCAGCTACGAACAACCCGCCATGGATACAACAGAGAGAGAGAGAGAGAGAGAGAGAAAGGGATGCTTCCTACCTTGTTAAGAACTGACTTCTGGCTAACACGGAGCAGTAATGCAGTGACAAATTCTAGGGTTGTGTAGTTGACTGTAGGCAGCCTCCTGAGCATGTTTCTCATCGCACGTATGCTGGAACGAGCACCTTTGATCTCATTATAAAGCTCAAATGTGGTTAGTGGCTCAGGAAGGGTAGCTAGGTAACATTTGACTAGAGCCGCTACGTCAATTGGACTTACACCCTCTGGTAATGATGCATTTGAATCTGATATTACAACACTAGATTAGTGTTGTTCAAATAGAACTAAGAAAACTATGTTTCAGAGAAATAGATGAAAAGAAAACATACACACGTCAGATACCTTGGTTGTACAGTGAAACTAGTTGTTGAATGACTTTTTTATCTCCCTCGCCTTTAAACAGATATGGTGTATTGAGTCCTAGAAGTCAAAAACAATCACGAACAAGATAATCATACATGAAATGGAAATCAAAGTAATATATGTATATCATACATGCACCAGAAGTGTACAAATTAGAGAAGTATAGACTATGGAGTACCTGATGATATGAGATAATCTGCACATCTGACCAAAATTTGAGGAATGGGCCTACTAGATTGTTGCCGTTGCACGGTAACTTCAATCGGAACTCCAAAAACTGAAAATAAAAATTTTAAGTAACTATCACCATTCACCATTTAACCCAAGATTAAAAGAAACCACCATCCTGATACAGTTTAATCTTGACACACAAACCACCAAATTAGGGAGATACAGATGATCCAGCATTTCACCATGTTTCAAATAATGCCAACTAATAAAAACCTGAGTCCTTTTCAATAAATTCTCCGCTACAAATTTCACCTTACAGCTACATATACAAATAAATTTTAGGGGGAACCCCGTGTGCCAGAAGGTCATGTGTAATGTAATCAGAAGTCAAAGAAACAAAGCTTCCAAAGTTTCCTCAATCCCAACTTCGACCACCAGTATACTATTAACTGCTTCCCACTATCTCATATCCTACAACTAATATTGAATACTTCCTTGTTTGTTGATTCCAGAGAAAAACCAGACGTGTGATTGAAGAAGAAGCAGCCGGACAACCAAACAAGCCACAAAATCAACAATCCACACTATAGCCTTCGAAACTAACTGTAGTACTGTATCTCGTTCCATCAAGTTTAACACTGTAAATCTCACAGATTTTTTTTTTTTTTTCCGAATATTACAATTAATAACGTTAGGCAAAAACGTATATGGAGGGAGTAGAAAATTCAAGAAACTTACCATCAGTGCTTGCAACACCCTGAAAATTGAAAAAAAAAAAAAAAAAAAAAAAACAAGATTAGACTTTTAAAATATGTATAACAAAGAAGAAAAGAAAGGTAACAACTGTTTTATAAATCCTATACCTTCTGCCATCTTTCAATGTCACTCAAAATAGTTTTGCTCTTTTGGGCAGTCTTCTTTGCCACCTGAAAGAAAGAAATACCATCTCAAATATGTCAGTTACGATCCCAACTTAAAAGTCATGCTCTAGGCACATGATTAGATTGTCAATGGCATTCACCGTTAGGGTTAAAGAAACAGAAAAATAGTATAATATGTTCACTCTAAGTTAGTTTCAAGTTTCACTTCTGTAGTTCCTGCAAGATTTTACTTTTATTTTCATCTTTTTAGACTCTTGTATTTAGTTTCCGTGCTTGAGCTGCATCACTAGGCGTGTTTACAAAACACCCTTAGCAGTGATAAAATGATGTATTTGAAGAAAGTGACTACTGATATATCCCAGACACAGTTCTAGAAAGTCTACCTCTTCAACTTTTATCTTCCCCACAGAAACCTTTTCCTTTGTCTCTGATAAGCCCTTCCTAAAAAATGTACCAGTTGTTGCAGCAGCAACTATAAGACGTTCCTGAACAGCATGTCTTGTAGCTGGTTGCTGAAGAAGCGCCCATCGACTTTTGAACATTGACCCAACTCGTTCTGCCACATCAGCAACATTCACTTTTGCATCTTTAGTGACCTCTTCAACAAATGTTCCAGCCGAATGTCCAGCTTCTTTAATCTTCACCCCTGCATTAAAACACAGTTGGCTACAGTCAAACACAAATGTTTTTCTTATAAAAGGATTAAACAAGCAAAAACGGTGCAGTCAAAAGGTACCTGAGGAAGAAAAGAACTCGGTAGTCTTTTCTTTCCACCGGGGTGAGATGTCAGAAGGCATTGTAGCAGTTGCAGATACCAGAGTCAAATTATAAAGGCAAAGACCAGTTTAGCCTGTTTTGAAGGGAACAAGATCACAACGGCTTTGCTCTTTCTTTAAGAAAAACTAAGGTATACATGTAAGAAAGAAACCGGCTTTGATTTCACAGGTAGCAGCCTCTTGAATTCATTTACCAACACGAATTCGAAATTCAACTTAAACAATAAATCATCAAAGTTTCCCTTCTCCAATCCAATCAATCAACTTAAACAATAAATGTTTCAATGTCCACTATTTGGTTGGTGAGAAAATGAAAGAAGGTAAAATCCCCTCCCCCCATCATTCCCAAATACAAAACAATTCAACTTAAGATTAAAAATTTATAATCCCAACTAAAAGCCAATCAGCTCCAATAATCAGTTATCTATCATTGTAATCTATCTAAACCGAGCGCAATGACGTTTTGGGATTCATACAGCCGACCCACTTAGTGGGATAAGACTTTGTTGTTGTTGTATTCTGTCTAAAGATTATTCCTTTTTCATCAAATTTTATCAAATTCTCAAAACCCAGTTGGCCAAATCAAAATCCATCGCAACTTGATCAAATTTTTAATTACAAATTGAAAAGAAAAATAGTACTAATACAGCAACAGTTGAATGAAAATTAGTTTCGAATAATTAAAAACAAACAAAAACCCTAATTTTAACTAGTGAAATTCAAGAAGATATTACCTCTTTGGGGCTTGCTGATCACGGAAGCTGGAAGCGAAGAAGCTGAAACGCGAAAAACAAAATTGAAAAATAGAAAAATCCCTTCTTTTTACAGAGAGAGAGAAAGAGAGAGAGAGAGACGTAGGAAAGGGAAAGTCGTCCAATTTGGGAATCCAAAATGCGACACTCGTCTGCCATCGGTGGGGCCCAGTAGGGTTGACGGGCGAATGATATGACGCCACGTGGGCGCTAATTTGTGAATACGCGGACTAGGTTCTTCAACTGACATAACCGTTGCGTGCGCAGACTGAGATTAGCACTTTGTTTTGGCTTAAACTTTAAAGTTAAAGACTGTGATTAACATTAACCTCCCCGGTGGGCCCCACCCTTAATCCTTAATTTTCAACTTTTAAATCAAAGAGTGTGCGGCATGCCTATATTAGTGGGGCCCACTCTGTTATTATATGGTCTGCCACTTGCATATTTATCAAAGCTATAATTGAATATTCTAACAACAGAAAAATAATTGATTATTTTACATTTGGATGTAGGTGTGACACACGTAACAAATTCTACTACGTCATCTACTTCGTCTGAAAGTACTTTTAAACTGATCGAAAACGTTTTTAATGAAGCACTTAAAGTACTCACTACAAGAAGCACATAACTAGTGCATTTAACAAGAAACACTTGAAATGTTTTGAAACCTAATAATATTTTCTCTAAAGCGTTTTCAATTATTTTAAAACACTTCCAAACAAACTCTTATTGTGTTTACTAAATCATCGAGAAATTATTACGTATTACTAGAGGTGTCAAAAGGGTTAACCTGACTAATTTTAAGTTGATTTATGTGGACTTGGGCTGTGTTTAGGCCGATCCACTGAATAAACAAATTGTGTTTTAATTGATTCACTTGATAAAGTATTAAGCTCAATTCAATATGCGGTCCTGGCCCATTAAGATTTTTGTCATGTTGGGTCGGATCACTAAACTGGTTGACTTAAGCAACAAACTTTAGTTTTTTTAAACTTAAAAAAAAAAAAAAAAAAAAAAAAAAAAACTTAAACATGTATTAGAAAAAATAATCATGTATCATTATAAGTACATCAAGGAGCTTCCATCTTGGTGTCCTTGCTAAAATCCCCCACAATCCTCCTCCAAAACCAATGCTCCTGCCACACTATCTCCATCTTCTCAATCGGCACATTCTTCGTCTCCGGCAAAAACAAGTACACAAACAACGTCATCACCACCCCCCAACCCCCGAAAAAGAAGAAAATCCCGGCCTTGAAGTGGCAGAGCATGGCTAGAAAAGTTTGAGCAACAATGAAAGTGAACAAAAAGTTCACCACCACATTGATACTTTGTCCCGCCGACCGAATTTCCAAGGGGAAAATCTCACTCGGAACCAACCATCCGAGAGGCCCCCACGACCACCCGAATCCTGCTACATAAATGCATATCAAAACGAGCACCAAATAGGCATACCCTTTGCTCACTCCGCCGTGATCACCAAGCTGAGCTGCCATTACACCCCCCACCATAATTTGTGACACCAACATTTGAATCCCCCCAGCTAAAAACAGCGCTCTTCGCCCGAATTTGTCTACGATAAGCATGGATATGAACGTTGAGATTGTACCAACCACGCCAGTCATGACAGAGGACAAGAGCGAAGCGCTTTCTCCCAACCCAACTGTTCGAAAAAGTATTGGGGCATAAAAGGCAATGACATTGATCCCTGTCACTTGCTGAAAAAATGGTATGGCTATTGCCATCACAAGCTGAGGCCTATACTTTCTCTCCAGGATTTTCTTGAAAGGGTGTTTCATGTTTTTCGATATGTTGTTTGCTTTGATCAGATCATCGAGTTCCACTTGGACATCATCGACCCCCCTGATGCGTTGCAGCATTAGCTTGGCTGTTTGGTGGTCCGCGCTGTGCTGGATTAGGCTGTTGGGTGTTTCCGGAAGGAAAAATGCGCCGAGTGTTAGCACTGAGGCAGGGACTGCAGCCAAGGCTAGGGAGATTCGCCACCCCCAACCGCCTTTGATCTTCTCAGTGCCGTAGTTGATGAGGTTAGCTGATAATGCGCCAATGCCAACGCTAAATTGGAAGCCATTGTTAATTGCTCCTCTGTATTTTGGTGGCGCCATTTCCGAAAGGTACAAAGGAACAGCCTGCACAACACAAACACATAGATTACGCAATAAGTAACACAGAAAATGAAAAACATCGAAAAGGGTATGCTTAGATGATTAATGTTAGCGGGCAAAATGTACTACCTGATTTCCAAAACCAACACCAACTCCAAGCAACACACGGCCGAGGATGAGCATGTAGATGTTCATAGCTGCACCGTTTAGAGCTGAGCCGGCGAGGAACGCAGCTCCACCGGCAAGGATTGAGGGCTTGCGGCCGTAGGCCCTCGTGACCAAACTGGCAAAAAGGGAAGCTACAAGACCAGCTATGTAGAGTGAGGATGTGAAGGAGGTCAACAATTCGCTGTCGAATTTACAGTAGTTGCTGATTTTGGTGTCCGATTTCATCTTCGTGTTTACCTCAGGGAAGAACTTTTTCAGAAACGGCTCCATTGATGTCACGCCGCCCGAAATTCCAATGTCGTAGCCGAAAATAACACCTCCTGTGGCTGCCATCATGCAAGAGAGGATGACGAACGGCGTCATCCTCCCGTTGTATTGGCCGGCTTCGCCTGCTACTGCTAACCCAACTGCCATTGCTTCTTCCAACCTCACTCACAAAAATATAGGAAGATAAGAGTACAAAGTTTAATAAATTTGTACAAAGAGAATGGATGTGTAAAGAGAGTATGTTTTACTCTTTTTTCCGACAATACGATATTCAAAACTACTGTAATTTACGGTAACGAATTTGTGGCCTAACCACTTGTGCAAGGGCAGTCTTACTTGACTGGTATATAGAGAATGAGATCAGCATTGAAATATGCATTGGATAATTTATGGGATATTCAGCAAGTGGTTTTGGACTTTGTGTGGAATATGTAGGCAGTGGTTGCAATCACTATATATTATTTTACAAATTCAGGCAGGACCATAAGCATTTGTCTGAACTCTGAAGAAAGTTAAGAGAGTACTACTTCTTTAGATAAGGCTAAAAAGTTAGAAAAATGTACTCATAAAATAAGCATTTGGTCCCATAAGCACAATTATTGGAGTAAAACCTTTTATATTTTTACAGTTTTAGTCAAAATGGTCTACGAAATTGACATAACTTTTCATTTTAGTTCCTGAAATTTAAAATCGATATAAGTGGTCTCTGAAATTGTCCACCATCAATAATTTTGGTAATTCTGTGGAAAATCTCTGTTAAGTTGAAGAAACTACTAGTTTCAGAATAGGAGTTTGAGTTGACAAACAACGAAAATCAAAATTCAAATAAAATGTTATATTGTCATCATGTGAATTTAGAATTATGATTAGGTAGAATGCCACTTACATGCACAAAATAACGTGCCATGCCAATGGAAGAACATTGCCCTAAAACCTGTGTTACATGATATGTAAGTATACCAGCCATGAGGATCAAAGTCTTGCGGCCGCAAGCTCCAGTGAGTGCAGAGGCAAAGAAGGAGGCTTCAAAGCCGGCTAGTGAGGTTGTAACCGTGGAAAAAAAAGTTGGCCATCAAATTTGCAGTAGTTGCTGGTTTTGGTGTCTTCCTTCATCTTAGTGCTCCGGGAAGGATTTCTTTTGAAATGGCTCCATCATTGAATTCACTCCACCTTAACGAATTAATCAGGATTAGTACTTGCATTAGCTAATAAATTTTGTCGACAATATTTGGCTAAATGTTTCGAGTCTGATGATTGTTTACGTAGTGTTATTAATTCACGTGTTATATATGGGATGATGAGTTCATTAGTAGTACAACACGGTGGTCTCAAATATATGAATATTATGATGACTGGCCTGAAATTCCAATATCGTAGCCAAAAATAATGCCTCCCATGGTAGTAGGATAGCACCACAACCTGGGTGCTAGATCGGCCGTCAGGGTCTCTCCCGCGCAGGTGGATATCAATTTGTGGATTAACATGAATCAAGGCGCAAAACTGTGGAAACAAACCCAAACACCCCAATAGCACCTAGCAAGTAGTGGGCCAATATGGGCTAAAAAGCCTATAAAATGCAGAAGCAAAATACTGCCAAATAAAGTCCAAATCCATAAGCAAGCCTAAACGGCCCAAAGAAGAAGAATATATAAAACAGAATAGGAACCACAATCAAACAGAAAAGAGAGATGCAAAATGCGAAGCGGGAATATCCTTAGTCTATCTGTCTCCTAACAGTTTAACGTCAATTCTCGTGTCAACATTACAAAATATTATATCAAAAAATATGAGATTATAGAAAATCTATAGAGAGTCCCACTTTTGAGAGTCTCATTAACATTTCTCAACAGCAAAAACAGTAACAACAAACAATCACGTAGAAAATGACATCGTTTGCTTCTTTGCATGTAACGGTCTCATTTCTTTTTGAGGAAAACTAATGAAAAATGTTTGAAAACTTTAAGTTTTAACGATAAGGACAAAGGGTAAAACGAATAATACCAATGTTGATTTTTTAGTGTAAAAATGTGGTTTTTCGTTAAAGTGAACAATACCATGAGCTTTTTATTAAAGTTCTCTTCTTTTTATTTGTAAATAACACTTCATGCAAAATTTACCTTCTAAAATAAAATATAAAAAATCATTATTGACGCTCAAGAAATTTAATTTTATATCTCTCATAAGAGTATTTTTCTTTTTAAATATACAATGTTTAGAGTGTAAAATTAAATTTTTAGAGTATTAATAATAATTTTCATAAAAAAAAAACATAAGTTTATGAGTCAAATCAAACAGCAATTTGTCTGATAAAAAAATAAGGAGCCAAGTATTTTCTCATATAAAGTTCAAAAGGTATTGCAAGAAAAACAAAAGATAGGGCAGAAATAAAAAAGTTCAAACACTAATGATATTTAATTTGGGTCTTCTTTAACAAAACCAAAAGCTTCAATTGGCCCCAACTAACTTGATTAGTCTTTTCCTAATTTCCTTTGCCTTTTGGGAATTCCTCCTCAAAATATTTTGTGCCCAATTCACGAAACTTTGAAATGATTGGAATTGTTAATATTAAAAATTATCCTATAAAGATTATTTATATAAAAAATAAATAAAATATGAGTATCATTTAGTCATCAAAACTGTACAAAAACAAATAGATGGATTTGGTAAGAACATTATGAATTGTCTATCTGATTGTTACCCTTAACTGACTAAATGACTTTAATTTTAATTGATGTTTTGTAAAAATAATCTTTACCAAGTAATTTATCATATTGGCAATTCCTATTATAAATACGAAATCCAATAAATCGAACATTAAATAAATCTCCTGCCACTCTGCTCTTATTTTGTTCACCTTCTGTTTTTTCCAAAAGTTTTAGCAGGGGCAAGATAATGTAAAGTAGGATCGTCTATCTCCATAGCAATCTACATAACACCCAAAATTATTAGATTCGGTGGGTGAGATTTCCTTCTCGGTTAGATTATTGGAAAACTTCCATGCATTAACATATTCACTAGGCCGTGGGCTTGATTACAAAATTATAGCATCCCTAGTCTTATTAATTATGGTTGAATTTAATGATGTCCACCTGTATGAAACGTACGTGGTCCGTAATCTCCAATTAGTATATAACTTGGCAAGTGGGTCATATTTATCATGTTCGTATTGTTTTTAAGTTATATCCGTTATCTTAGTAGATTGTATCGTATCAAAGTTATTATTTTTACGGATTCTTAATAAATGACCTGATATCGACTCAATTCGTTAACGAGTCGTGTCATCTTAATAGGTCATGTAATAAATTACAGCAACATGTTAATCAGTTCTTGACAGTAACTCGATAATAATTTGACTCTTCAACATATTGACTTGAAATCTGTCGTTTTATTCCGATTAACAAGTTGTGCAAGAAATTATCAGATCCTAATGTTGACGTTGAAATATTTAATTTTTAAAATCTCTGTTGTGAAAAAGGCATCTCAGAAGATTGCAAGAGTCATGCATGGATTGATGTAACGACCAATAACCGCCATCAACGGCTGAATCCATGGGAACGTTCTGTGCATGCATGATGTAACAGAAAATTAGAAAAATGTGTTAAAATCCAAAGATCAAAGAGGGCCCTTTCTCCACCGACTCTTTCTTTTCGAGTTGATTATTTTACAGCATGCTGATAAGCCCTAATACATCTATCGGTATATATAATTACCAAAATAATAAGCCATGCAAATTTGTCAAGAACAAACTGCAACTTGATTGTATATAACATTTGGAGCTCGAGCTTCAGTTTGGACTGTGGAAAAAGAGTAATTTGTTTGAAGAATATTTGCTTAGTCAAGTCAATAAATTGAACTACCACTGGACATGCTCAACCCATGTTTCTGGGTTTATGTTATGAAAATCCCCCCTTGAAAGTTTTTCATGAATGAAAATCATGTTTTTATATTTTTATGCTGGGGTGGGGCAGTGGCGCATGTGAGCGGAGTTGAATATTCCTTAATGCATGGCATATATAGTGTTTGAGCAAAAGTACTAATGCAGCATAAAGTAAGGAATGTTTATAGAGAGAAAAAACATCCTACGTAACTATTCTTATACACCTTACATTCAATTATGACTTCATCACCATTCGGATGTCAGATGTTTACTTGAGTATTTGGGTCATTTCAAGTATCCATTTGAAAAATTCGGGTTGGGATGTGTCATTATTTTTAAATCCCCAGTTTGTGCCTGATATTGTGGATGATGATGAATTAAGTAGAAAACTTTTTTAAGGGAAAGATTAGAGCACATGCAAATTCCAATCACAGATATGAGGTAATGCTGAGTATAAAATAAAAGACCAGATTGTGGAATATTGGCCTGCAGTACTTTAACAAAATCAACTCTGGTTAACATTGTCAAGAGACAATGTTGAAAAACATGTAGTTTAGTCTATGGTTAATTTCCATAGTTATGCTTTTTCTGTCAATAAAAGATCAAAATTTCAAAATATTGTCCTTTAGTATGTGTCAAATTTAGGGGAAAAAAAGGGCTAAGACCTCCTATTGGTGAGCGATCTATAAAAATTTAAAAAAAAGTTAAGATCCCTTTTGTATGTCCTCAAAGGACTTGTGGTATCCTTCGGCCCTGGGATAGGGTAGCCCCCCCTCCCGCTAAACTTTTGGGTAGCAAACAAATTTAGTCGACCATGTATGAAAAAAAAACCATGTTACTTCACGACAAGTCTACAACACCAATTATAAAATAAAAAAATATGAACGTGGATTGATGGCAACAGGGAACAAGAGTTTTCTCTATAAAATCCAAAGTTGTAACACTACAAAGCACACTCTAAACAAGCTAAGCACTTAGCCATGGCCACCCTCCATCTGCCATTGCCTGGTTTAACAACCCTTTTGAACTTAATCACTCTTTTTTGCTGCTTTAATATCTGCTTTGCCGTTAATCGAAAGCACTTAAACTTGTCAGCCGCTGCCACCGATTGGTCCCCTGCCGGAGCTACTTGGTATGGCAGTCCCGATGGCGCCGGAAGTGACGGTATAATGCATGACCAATGCGTACATGTTTTGTAATTTTTGGTATACAGATAATGGTATTGTTTACTTAATTATAATCGATGTTTAACAGATATGCTAACTTATGCAGGAGGGGCTTGTGGGTATGGAAATTTAGTGTCACAAGCTCCGTTCTCTTCCATGATTACTAGTATAGGCCCTTCTCTGTACAAATCAGGCAAAGAATGTGGAGCTTGCTATCAGGTATACTGTATACTCTAAACTAATTAATTATTGTTATCTTGTTACAAAGCAATTTTTTAACTACTTTAGTTTATGACTAACTGACTCACAACTTCTCTGCCCTCTCAACTCTCATACACTCTCATTCCCTCTTATTTGTATGGTAATGGTTAAATTACGTCAACATTTTATATCACTATTGTTTTTTGTCTTATTATCTCTATAAAAAAAAAATCAATATAAAATATTGATGTGACTTAACCGTGACCGCACAAAATAGAAAGATATGAGTGTATGGAAACTGGAAGGGCAAAAAATCAACAGTACGAGAATTTTTTTTTATTGATAATGAAAAGAAAGTTACACCTAGTCAGGAGATATAAATCTAACCCTTCATAATACATGAAAAAGAAGAAGACATAAATATTACCCCTGTAGAAACGAAACAATAAAAAAAAAAAAAAGGGACATAAAATCTAACTCCTCTAAAACCAAACCTAAAGTTCGAAACGTGTAAAATAAATTGAGTAACATCATAAGGTTGAGGGAAAAAAAAAAGTGAGACAAACCTATATGAGAAGTGGAAGCCAAAATGCCAACATAGCCCGAAAAGAAAACAGCACAAGCTACAAATTAAGAGGAATCTTGTCATATCAGAAGTTGGAAAAGACAAGTCAATGTTAACAAAATTGTCCACACCAAACATTTCCTTCCTGATTCAAAACTAATATGAAGATAACTTTTTTTTTCAGGTAAAATGTACCAACCATCCAGCTTGTTCTGGCAAACCGGTGAGGGTGGTCATTACCGACTTTTGCCCCGGAGGGCCTTGCGCCTCCGAACCGGCACATTTCGACCTTAGCGGTACCGCATTCGGCGCTATGGCACTTCCCGGCCAACAAGAAAAACTACGCGATGCCGGAGTTTTGCAGATTCAATTCGCACGGTATAAACCATAATTTTACACTTGCAAATTTGATGAAAATTAAAATATAATATGGAATTTGCATGGATTCTGATATGCATGTATTCTACGTTTTTCCCGTGGCCAGTGTGGCATGTGAATATTCAGGACAAACAATCGCATTCCACGTGGATCAAGGATCAAACCCAAACTACTTCGCGGCTGTGATTGAATTCGAAGACGGAGATGGTGATCTTGCCGGCGTTGAGGTGAAGGAAACTTCGTCATCGAACGGTGGAGGCCAATGGCGAGCCATGCAGCAATCCTGGGGTGCAGTGTGGAAGCTTGATGCCGGGGCAGAATTACATCCTCCACTGTCGATAAGGTTGACATCTCTGTATTCAGATGAGACTTTGTTGGCCAAGGATGTAATTCCAGTTGGGTGGAAACCCGGTGCCACTTACAGATCTTTGGTCAATTTTCATTAACCAATCTGGTTGTACTAAAACATGGGTTGTTATCGCACTCCAAAATCCCAACACTCCTTCCTAATAGAAGGAATAAAGGATTGAGAAGTGTATAACGACTATTTCCGAGTGCTGATAACAATTCAATATATCTATAATAAAATTAGAAAAATGCGGTCAATTTTGCGGGTCTTGTCGGTCCACAAAGAAATCTCCAATCGGCTACTTATTAATGCTAACGTTACAAGCATAACCAAGGGAACTAATTTTCTCACTGCATTTTTTCTCCGTATACGCACTTATGTTTATTTTTAAGATTTATATTGAATAAATTAAAAAGAATCAAGAAACCAAAAAAACAATGAGCGCACAGAAAGAAAAAAGAATATTATTTCCCGAATCGAAATTTATTAATCATAATGTTACAAGCATAACCAAGGGAACTAATTTTCTCACCGTATTTTTTTTCTCCGTATACACACTTATGTTTATTTTTAGGATTTATATTGAATAAATTAAAAAAAAAAAAAAAAAAAAAAAAAGAGCGTGCAGAAGGAGAAAAGAATATTGTTTCCCGAAACGAAATTGATAGGCATGAGAGAGGATATATTGTATCATCTTCTTAATTTCCATGAAGACGACGAAGGAAAAAAAAAAAAAAAAAAAAACTAGTTAGGCGCGATAACCCCAAATTTTACAATTGCAAATTTGGTGTAAAAAAAAAAAAAAATTTCGACAAGTGAAAAAGTCAAATAAATTACATAATTTGAGAGTGTTGCATGTCTACATTAATTTTAGTTGCAATTAATTTGAAGAGGGAGACGGTGGTCTGCGTTGATTTAAAGAAGGCCTCCACATCGAACGGTGTTGGTGAATAGCGCCATGCAGCAGTCAATGGGTGTTGTGTGCAAACTCTGGTCATTTGGCACTTTTCTGACAAAAACGAGTGCAAGATAACTATTTTTCAGTACTAATGACAATTTTTTCGTAAAAAAATTAAAAAAGTGTGGTCAAATTGTCTATTTAATCGGATCACGTGTTAAAAGAGAAAAAGCAATAGATTTTACAAACATTACCAAAATTGTATCAATCTTGAGTAAGGCATCAAAAAAGAAAAATTGGAAAAGAAAATGAAAATGAAAATTGTTTAAAATCAAAATCAAAATCTCTATTTGGATGGCATGAAAGGGAAAAGGGAGAGACTCTCAGAAACAACAAAAATGAGTGATCCGCGAGAGCTTGTATTATGTCATCTTCTTAATTTTATGAAGAAGATGAACATAGTTTGCAAGATCGCTCTCCCTGCCACTCATCTTCATTGGCCTCTGAGAGGTTATCTCTCATTTCAACTCAGCCAATTCTAAGAAGCCTTAATTTATAGGAACTCGAGGGCGCACAGATTCAGAAAACCAGCCTTGGAGCCCATGGTTTTCACAGCGAGAATGCCGTGTGTCAGCCTAGTTATATTCACACACATGCATGCTTCCCACGTCGTTCGACTAAAGCTAGTAACGGTGCCAATATCTCTTTAACTCCACGTCACTCTAGTAACGCTACAAAGCACACTCTAAACAAGCTAAGCCCTTAGCCATGGCCACCCTCCATCTGCCATTGCCTGGTTTAACAACCCTTTTGAACTTAATCGCTCTTTTTTGCTGCTTTAATATCTGCTTCGCCGTTAATCGAAAGCACTTAAACTTGTCAGCCGCTGCCACCGATTGGTCCCCTGCCGGAGCTACTTGGTATGGCAGTCCCGATGGCGCCGGGAGTGACGGTATAATGCATGACCAATGCGTACATGTTTTGTAATTTTTGGTATACAGATAATGGTATTGTTTACTTAATTATAATCGATGTTTAACAGATATGCTAACTTATGCAGGAGGGGCTTGTGGGTATGGAAATTTAGTGTCACAAGCTCCCTTCTCTTCCATGACTACTAGTATAGGCCCTTCTCTGTACAAATCAGGCAAAGAATGTGGAGCTTGCTATCAGGTATACTGTATACTCTAAACTAATTAATTATTGTCATCTTGTTACAAAGCAATTTTTTAATTACTTTAGTTTATGACTAACTGACTCACAACTCTCCTTGATGGACCTGGCTTCTCTGCCCTTCCAGTTCTCATACACTCTCATCCCCTCCTATTTGTGCGGTCATGATTAAGCCACGTCAACATTTTATATCACTATTGCTTTTTGTTTATTATTTCTATAAAAAAATCAATATAAAATGCTGATGTGATTTAACCGTGATCGTACAAAATAGAAAAAGATGGGAGTGGATGAGCACTGAGAGGGCAGAGAAGCCGGATCCCACCTTAATTCATATTATGTTTGATTTTTTTCTTTTCTAAGACACGTAGAGCTTATATTCCTTTCATGTGAAGGACTGACATTTTATGACATAATAAAACTTCAGTGTTTGGACGTATATATATAGGCATATATATTCTTCAAAATTAATATTCTTGTTTTTTATTTAAAAAAATCGACCGTATGAGAACTTTTTTATTGATAATGAAAAGAAAGTTACACATAGTCAGAAGATATAAATCTAATCCTTCATAATACATGAAAAAGAAGGGGACATAAACATTACCTCTCTAGAAACGAAACGATAAAGATACCAAAAAAAAAAAAAAAAAAAAAAAAAAGCAAGGACATGAAACCTAAACACTCTCAAACCAAACCAAAAGGTCGAAACATGTAAAACAAAGCAACACCATAAGGTTGAGGAAAACAAAAAGTGGCACAAACCTATATGAGAAGTGGAAGCCAAAAAGCCAACATAGCCCGAAAAGAAAACAGCACAAGCTACCAATTAAGAGGAATCGTATCATATCAAAGTTGGAGAAGACAAGTCAATGTTAACAAAATTGTCCATAACAACATTTCCTTATTGATTCAAAACTAATATGAAGATAACTTTTTTTTCAGGTAAAATGTACCAACCATCCAGCTTGTTCTGGCAAACCGGTGAGGGTGGCCATTACCGACTTTTGCCCCGGAGGGCCTCGCGCCTCCGAACCGGCACATTTCGACCTTAGCGGTACCGCATTCGGTGCTATGGCACTTCCCGGCCAACAAGAAAAACTACGCGATGCCGGAGTTTTGCAGATTCAATTCGCACGGTATAAACCATAATTTTACACTTGCAAATTTGATGAAAATTAAAATATAATTTGGAATTTACATAGAATCTGATATGCATGTATTCTACGTTTTTCCCGTGGCCAGTGTGGCATGTGATTATTCAGGACAAACAATCGCATTCCACGTGGATCAAGGATCAAACCCAAACTACTTCGCGGCTGTGATTGAATACGAAGACGGAGATGGTGATCTTGCCGGCGTTGAGCTGAAGGAAACTTCGTCATCGGATGGTGGAGGCGAATGGCGAGCCATGCAGCAATCCTGGGGTGCAGTGTGGAAGCTTGATGCCGGGGCAGAATTACATCCTCCACTGTCGATAAGGTTGACATCTCTATATTCAGATGAGACTTTGTTGGCCAAAGATGTAATTCCAGTTGGGTGGAAACCCGGTGCCACATATAAATCTTTGGTCAATTTTCATTAACCAATCTGGTTGTACTAAAACATGGGTTGTTATCGCACTCCAAAATGGTCGTCGACACTCCTTCCTAATAGAACAAATAAAGGATTGAGAGTGTATAACGACTATTTCCAAGTGCTGATAACAATTCAATCTCTCTATAATAAAATTAGAAAAATGCGGTCAATTTTGCGGGTCTTGTTGGTCCACAAAGAAATCTCCAATCGGCTACATAATCATAACGTTACAAGCATAACCAAGGGAACTAATTTTCTCACTGCATTTTTTCTCCGATACGCACTTATGTTTATTTTTAGTATTTATATTGAATAAATTAAAGAGAATTAAGAAAGAAAAAAAACACAATGAACGCGCAGAAAGAGAAAAGAATATTTTTTCCCGAATCGAAATTTATTAATCATAACGTTACAAGCATAACCAAGGGAACTAATTTTCTCATCGTATTTTTTTCTTCGTATACACACTCATGTTTATTTTTGGTATTTATATTGAATAAATTAAAGAGAATTAAGAAACCAAAAAAAAAAAAAAACAAAAAAAACAATGAGCGTGCAGAAGGAGAAAAGAATAGCCACTACTACAATATAGGCTATCACCGGCGGACCAAAAACCGACAAGAAACCCCGATTTCTGTCGGAAATTTGGCAAAAATCCGACATAAAACACTGCAATGTCGGATTGGAATAGCGACGCCATTGCTACCGTCACTAAAGGGCTTCAGCGTCGCTTTGTTCGCTTAATCCGCCACTACGCAGCGTCGGTTTAAAGCGACGCTGATGTTAACGTCGGTTTAAAGCGACGCTAGTCAACAATTAACTAAATAAAATATGCAAACTAGTGACGGTTTAAAGCGACGTTAGAGAACAATTAAATAAATAAAATATGCAAACTAGTGACGATTTAAAGCGACACCACCTTTGATAATAATAATTTAAAAAAAAGCCGAAATCTGTTTCTGTATTCGTTCTCAAATAATTATAACTCAAAAAAATTATATAATCGAAATAATAAATTTCAATTTTAGGCCAAAACAAACAATAATAAAAATAATTCAAAAGAAAAATAGTGCCATAATATACAAATGTTTTACATCTAACATTCCATATAATTTACAAAAATTCATCCTCCATGCTTTCCTGTGCTTGCCTTTGTCGAAGACCACATATTTTGTAGCTCCATAGTGCCATATATAATACTAGCAACTCCATGCTGCCATGCTTGCCATCAGATCAGTGCTCCAATACTTTACTACTTCAACATTAAGGCTCTAATCTCTATAGATTAAACTCAGGTTTTATACCTTTAAAAAATTATGGATCTGCGATTTCCAGTGTCCTTGCTCTTCAGATCCAACATGCATAAATACAAAAAAAACAATTAAAAACCAAGAAACAAAAATAAATTTTCAATTTAAGCATAAAACTATTTAGAATACAAAATAGAAACTAAAATTAATAATCATAATAATTTAAAAATGAACCACCTTCAAGCTCTTCCTCCTCGAATTGGAGTTCTTCAGAATGTTGATCTTCAAACTGGTGATCCAAAGCAAACGGGGAAGGAGTTGAGGAAAAAATGAAAAGGAGGAAGAAGGGGACGCACAGATGAAATGGGGAAGGAGAAGAAGAAAGTCTGAAATTGGGGGAGAAATGAAAGCACGGTTGAAATGGGAAAGAGAGGGGTTTAAATATGGGTACTTAGTTTGCGTCCGTTAAAACCGACGCAAACGTCTGACACTTTTTTTGAAATTCACATAGCGTCGCTTTAATGAAACTCGCGTCGCTTTAATGAAACTAGCGTCGCTTTAAACCGACACAAACTTCTGACACTTTTTGAAATTCACATAGCGTCGCTTTAATGAAACTTGCGTCGCTTTAATGAAACTAGCGTCGCTTTAATGAAACTAGCGTCGCTTTTAACCGACGCCAACTTCTGACACACTTTTTGAAATTCACATAGCGTCGCTTTAATGACACTAGCGTCGGTTAAAACCGACACTAAGTCTCTCCATCCATTCAAACAAGCGGGAAATTTCCCGCCTAATATTTCAAATACTATAATTTTATATATATTAATTTTATAACCCTAAAAAATACTATAATAATTATATATATTAATGTAACAATTTTATACCCCTAAAAACTATAATAATTATATATATATATTAAATTAAATTTTAAAAATTGGTGACCGTTGGATCAGTTTCAATATACATACCATTCAATTTCTTTAAGTGTTATACATACAAAATAAATAAATTTAAATCTACTTAATAAATATATATATATATACACACACCATTGAACTTGATGGGATTTTTCGATGGTTATAAAACGAAAAACTAATTTAAATCAATATGTCGCTTAAAAGCGACACTGGGTTTCAAAATATTTAAAAAAACTAATTTAAAGCGACATTGGATTTCAAAATATTTAAAAAAATAATTTAGTGTCGGTTATAAGCGACACTCATATAAGGGTAGGTTTTTGGGTGTGCAAAGCACCATTTTTGCACAAGTCAAACCACCTGGTTTTTTCTTCTAAAAAAGAAAACATATATTCCGTATAATACCTCCTGGTCCCAAAATAAGATCTCTTCAATTAATTGGAAGGATACTTCTGAGAATTTGTATTACACAAGAGCAAAAAAATAATAAAAGTTGAGGGCCATATTTGTGCGCTATACAGCACACACACTCCACACTCTGTCCATCAATTGATAGTGAAATTAGTTTGACGGTTGAGATCGTTGAAATTAGTTTCGGAGAATTCATATCCCATCAAAACAATAGATTGACTAACACTTAGAGTTTATTTATACTTTCATTAAGTATAACATAAGATTTTGTGGTATCCACTTGTGTAAATATTTTAATTTGAAGATCGAATTCATTCATTCTATTCATAAAGGGTCAATGAGTGTAGCTGTAAAAAATCATCAAAATCGGAGTTAAAATAACCGTTAAATCGTGATTTTTCGTTTATAACCGTCGAAAAGCTTTGTCCCGTTACTTGATCTCTGAATGTTTGTTTTTTGTGATTTTTTGCTGATGTGATCTCGAAGCATATGCAAACAAGTTTGACGGTTAGGATCGTTGAAATTAGTTTCGGAGAATTCGTATCCCATCAAAACAATAGATTGACTAACACTTAGAGTTTATTTATATTTTCATTAAGTATAACATAAGATTTTGTGGTATCCACTTGTGTAAATATTTTAAATTGAAGATCGAATTCATTCATTCTATTCATATAGGGTCAAGGAATGTAGCTGTAAAAAATCATCAAAATCGGAGTTAAAATAACCGTTAAATCGTGATTTTTCGTTTATAACCGTCGAAAAGCTTTGTCTCGTTACTTGATCTCTGAATGTTTGTTTTTTGTGATTTTTTGCTGATGTGATCTTGAAGCATATGCAAACAAGTTTGACGGTTGGGATCGTTGAAATTAGTTTTGGAGAATTCGTATCCCATCAAAACAATAGATTGACTAATACTTAGAGTTTATTTATACTTTCATTAAGTATAACATAAGATTTTGTGGTATCTACTTGTGTAAATATTTTAATTTGAAGATTGAATTCATTCATTGTATTCATATAGGGTCAAGGAGTGTAGCTGTAAAAAATCATCAAAATCGGAGTTAAAATAACCGTTAAATCGTGATTTTTCGTTTATAACCGTCGAAAAGCTTTGTCCCGTTACTTGATCTTTGAATGTTTGTTTTTTGTGATTTTTTGCTGACGTGATCTCGAAGCATATGCAAACGAGTTTGACGGTTGGGATCATTGAAATTAGTTTCGGAGAATTCATATCCCATCAAAACAATAGATTGACTAACACTTCGAGTTTATTTATACTTTCATTAAGTATAACATATGATTTTGTGGTATCCACTTGTGTAAATATTTTAAATTGAAGATCGAATTCATTCATTCTATTCATATAGGGTCAAGGAATGTAGTTGTAAAAAATCATCAAAATCGGAGTTAAAATAACCGTTAAATCGTGATTTTTCGTTTATAACCGTCGAAAAGCTTTGTCCCGTTACTTGATCTCTGAATGTTTGTTTTTTGTGATTTTTTGCTGATGTGATCTCGAAGCATATGCAAACAAGTTTGACGGTTGGGATCGTTGAAATTAGTTTCGGAGAATTTGTATCCCATCAAAACAATAGATTGACTAACACTTAGAGTTTATTTATACTTTCATTAAGTATAACATAAGATTTTGTGGTATCCACTTGTGTAAATATTTTAATTTGAAGATCGAATCCATTCATTGTATTCATATAAGGTCAGGAGTGTAGCTGTAAAAAATCATCAAAATCGGAGTTAAAATAACCGTTAAATCGTGATTTTTCGTTTATAACTGTCGAAATTAGTTTCATAGAATTCGTATCCAATCAAGTTCAATGGTGTGTGTGTATATATATATATTAAGTAGATTTAAATTTATTTATTTTGTATGTATAACACTTAAGAAATTGAATCGTATGTATATTTAAGCCAATCCAATGATCACCAATTTTTTAAAATTTAATTTAATATATATATATATATATATATAATTATTATAGTTTTTAGGGATATAAAATTTAATTTAATATATATATATATATAATTTAATATATATATATATATACACACTTTATGTCGCTTAAAAGCGACACTAGTATTTAAAAATTATTAAAATAATGTTTACGTCGGTTTAAAAGCGACACTAGTATTATTAAAATATATGTTTACGTCGGTTTAAAAGCGACATAAACATTTAATAACGCTTATAAGCGACAGTAAATCCGACGTCATGTTCAGTTAGTGTCGCAACTGCCTAATCCGCTACTATATTAGATTAAAGCGACACCACCCTCCGACACTATAGCCCCCTTTTGTAGTAGTGAGCATTTCCCGAATCGAAATTGAAAGGCATGAGAGAGGATCTATTGTATCATCTTTTTAATTTCCATGAAGATGACGAAGGGAAAAAAAAAATATATATATATATATAAATAAATAAAAAAATTTAAAAAAATAATAAAAAAAACCTAGTTAGGCGATGCTGCATGTTCGATTTACACGAGATAACCCCAAATTTTACAATTGCAAATTTGGTGAAAAATAAATTAATTTTCGACAAGTGAAAATGTCAAATAAATTACATAATTTGATAGTGTTGCATGTCTACATTAATTTTAGTCGCGATTAATTTGAAGAGGGAGATGGTGATCTGCATTGATTTAAAGTAGGCCTCCGCATCGGACAGTGTTGGTGAATAGCGCCATGCAGCAGTCAGTGGGTGTTGTGTGCAAACTCTGGTCATCTGGCACTTTTTCGACAAAAACGAGTGCAAAATAACTATTTTGGAGTGTCAATGATGATTTTTCGCAAAAAAAAAAAAGAAAGTGTGGTCAAATTGTCTATTTAATCGGATCACGTGTTAAAAGAGAAAAAGAAATAGATTTTACAAACATTACCAAAATTGTATCAATCTTGAGTAAGACAAAAAAGAAAAATTGGAAAAGAAAATGAAAATTGTTTTAAATCAAAATTAAAATCTCTATTTGGATGGAATGAAAGGGAAAAGGGACTAGGTTGGTGAATAGAGGCCTGGTTTGATGTTATTGGATCTGATATCCAAGTTCAAATTTCCGTCTCCATATATTAGAGTGATTTAGAATATCGAATTCTAAGAATTAATGTTAATGTAAAGCATATTGTTATGCGATATGTCACGATTTAAAAACGACTTCAGTTCTTTAACTGGACCTAAAAGAGTTTACAAATGATGTTCGGAAGTTTTAGCTCAAAATTGCCATACCATATGCAGCAAGGAATAAAAATGAAGTTCTCAATTCGTACAGTACCAAGTTTTGTTCATATAAATCACCCCTTTTTAAGTCTCTTTAGCACAACAGGCATACAAAGTTTCGGAACCGAAGACGACGTTACGTTCCTTATTCGCAGTTTTTTCACACATACACATACCACAACAGGTATACATTCGCTTCAGAGCTAGGGGATAAGCACAACAGATCCAGATGTTCTCCTGTTCTCGAGGTCTGCGTGTGCCTGTGCTGCTTCAGATAACGGGTAGGTGTGATTCACTCGAACCCGCAGTACACCCGATGCAACATTAGCAAACACATCTCCTGCAGTCTCTAACAATTCGTCTTGCGTAACGGTGTAATGAAAGATGCCAGGCCTTGTCAAGAAGAGTGATTTCGCTTGAAGAGCTGGTAATGAAACTGGATCAGGCACGCCTGATGACTGCCCAAAACTCACCATGTATCCCCGAAGTTTTAAGACCGCCAGTGATCCCTGAAAACAATGCCTCCAGATAAGAATTCGTAGTCCAAAACACTAATTATCTATAAGATGATGTCGATTTTGGAGTTGAGGAGTTGAGCTTTTACAACATTTAAATCGATCATCATATGGTTACGGAGATAGGAAATGTATAACTAACCTCAAACGTATCCTTCCCAACAGAATCGTAAACAACTTCAACCCCATTGTCGGATGTTATTTCTTTCACACGAGCGACAAAGTCCTCTTCCTTATAGATTATGACATGGTGGCATCCATCCTCCTTGGCTTGAGCTGCCTTCTCTTTAGTTGAGACAGTTCCAATGACAGTGGAACCAAGGGCATTAGCCCACTGGCATAGAAGGGATCCGACTCCACCAGCTGCTGCATGAACAAGGACTGTGTGTCCAGGTTCAACCTGTATCACAACTACATTTACATATGCTGGCACTGACCAGTACTAATAGTAACAAATATTCACCTTGACAAGAACAATGAAAAGTGTACGAACAGATAGCTCTATAAAAACATTCTGCAACGCCGCATTTAATTTCAAGAAAGATTAAAAAGAGCAGATGCGGGTACATATGTATAAAACTACCTTGAAACAACGGCGTACTAGATACTGAGTTGTCATACCCTTAAGCAAGAGGGATGCTGCGACTGTAGGATCAATGGAAGCAGGAACAGGCACAGCTCTGTTAGCAGGGAGGATCTGCTCTTCCGCATATGAGCCCATTGGCTGACCAGCATATGCTACTATATCTCCAACTTGCCTGCCTGTTAGTCCAGGTCCCACAGCCGTCACAACTCCACAAGCCTCGACACCTGAAGTCAGTTTTGATTTGTAAATAAATAGGGCAACTCCATTTCCAGCACCCAATAGAGTTATAGATGTAAACACACAATAAAACTATCTGTGGGGAACGGTTAAGAAAATCAAATTTTGGAAGAGAACAGAGGCCAAAAATTGGCGAGAAATGAAGCAAAACCTGGGGTGTAGGGAAGCGTAGGAGCCTTGTAAATGCCTTTGCGGAAGTATACATCGATGAAATTAAGCCCGATAGCCTTGTTCTTCACACGAATCTCACCCTCCTTTGGCTCCTCTACTTCCACATCTTCCCATTTCAACACCTAACATCATTACATGACAAACATAAGTAAAATGACTATATTAGTGTTGGCATAAACTAAGAACCAGAGCAAAAATTGAACGAAATGTATATCGGATTCTGCCTAACAGAAGTTAAGCATAAATTAATACTGCCCAACAAAAAAAAAAAAGCAAGAATTTAACAAAATGGATATCGACTAATCAGTATCGAAGCACTTCAAGTGATTTTGGAATCCAAAAATATTTTCTCTAAAATTGCTTTCAGTCATTTTAAATGGACTACCAAACCAACCCCACATCGTTTTTCGGGTCCAATTGCCGGCTTATGTGATCGATTATATAAGAAAAACACTTGATATGGCTCTAATCAACCAGCATGATCACTTCCAAATAAATTATAACACAAAATAAAAGCAACTCTCAAATTCAATGAGTCGAATATATAATACAATATAAACAACTCGGGCTTCATAATTAAATTGGACTAATTCTGTTTTATCATACAAATTAAAGCACAACCCAGAATTCCGATTCATATATATACATATATATATATATATATATATATATATATAGAGAGAGAGAGAGAGAGAGAGAGAGAGAGAGAGAGAGAGAGAGAGAGAGAGAGACCTCAGGACCACCAAGTTCATGGACTCGAATGGCTTTGACCATCTTTACTGCCGCTGCTGCCACTTCAGTGTCGACTGCTCTAACTACTACCACTACTGATGATTTCTGGGTCCTAAAAGCTGAACAATTGCTGAAATTGTTGCTGGAAATCTGTGGAAAATGTGTAGAGTTTGGAGCCGACAGCAACTGGAAATAGGCCGGTGGACTTGTGATTAAGAAATGGGTAAAGTTAAACCATGCTTCTGGAATCTAATCGGAAGCATCTAGTATGAGATATTTTGGGCCCAATCATCTGTGTAGAATGTGAATCACTCTCTAAACTATATAGAAAATAAAGTCTTAATGAAACGCTATTGATATCGTTTACTTTTAACGTTAAAGACATTTTTTTTTTACCTAAAAAGTCACTTTCACCTTTATTGTAGCAACGTCTTTCAACTTTGAGTAAATTAAAGCAATGACTCATCAACTAAAAATTCATGATTATTGATACCTAACTTATCAAAACGTGTATCTATAGTCCTTTCGTCAAGTTCGTCAAGTCCGTCAAAACTATCGTTAAAATGAGTCAGGTGCCACACACGTGAGGCTAAATCAAGGAGCAAATATGAAAAACAAAATAATTTTTTTCTTAGCAATGATCCCTTACCTTTAACTCAATTAGAGTAATGGTCCCTCAATTTTAACCCAATTGGAGAAATGGTTTCTTAACTTCAATCTAATTATAGCAATGGTCATTCCACCATGTTCCTGTTTAACGAAAGTTCTGACGGAATTAACGAAAATGACCATAGCTATACGTTTTAATGAGTTAAGGAGTAACGGTCACGGATTTTTATTGAGAAGCCAATGCTTCAATTAGATTAAAAATTAAAGAACCATTGCTACCATTTTCTCAAACTATATTTCAAGAACAAGAAGAAAAACTTTGTACTTCTTATTATATGCTACAACATATATAAGAAATGAAGTTAGACAAATCAGGCCGATTGATATTTGAAAGTAGAAAGGAAATATACGGATAGCAATTTTGTCCCACAGAAGCTCTCTTCGTGCATGTGCTAATGTTCTGAAAAAACGGTGTTATTATCGTTTATTCACTTTTTTCCAACATAAAAACTAAGTTGTATCATTTTGGTGCATTTTAAGCTAGTCAGTATTTTTTTTTTTTTTTTTTTTGTTCTTGGCTTGACGGGACGTTAAACTTTAGCCTCTATTAATATAAAGGGACGAACTTTTGACATGTGACAAATTTTAGTGTGGCAGGGCCCTATTTTATAATTGCCTACTATGTGACATTACAACATAAAATGTTATGGTGTTATTTCCAATTTCTACGCATTTCACCGAAAATTCCTCTACCCCTACCATACTTAGCTTGATAGTTTCCACCGCCTATCCAGAGTTGAGCCCTGGAAGAAGACCAACTGAAGAACAATCCTCTCTCTCTCTCTCTCTCTCTCTCTCTCTCTCCCCATTCCGTTACTGTCCTGCTAACAATTTCCATCCCATCAAACCCCCAACGCGCCAAACCCAACGTCACCCAGACCACATCCAACGGCCTAAGAATCCCAACTTCAACAAACTAAAACACATCCAACGCCCCGCATTAAAAGCTCAGTAACCCACCCAATCAAAACCCTTCTCATTCCAAACTCACAGCTACTCTGGTCTCCCACGCGCCAAGACAAACGCGCGTGAAGAATCCGCCGTGCGCGAGGTTATCGCGTTCATGCAGCAGAACGCAAAACTCAGCAGAGCCAAACGACGTCGACTCGTCCGCAGCATCTCTGTAATTATGAGATTACAAACAAAACAAATGAAGAATCAAATTTATCCAACGGTAAATTCTAGACGATTGTTTGGGTAAAACGGTCAATACCACAGCAATATATATATCCAGTGCGGTGAATAGTGTGTGTGTTTTTGGTGGAAGCTGCGGTTTTGAACCGAGTGGTGATTTGTATGGGAGTGTGAAAAGAGTGAGTTTTTTCTCGTTTTTCTAAGAGAAGATGAGGAAGTACTTGGGGAAGAAGCAAGTTAAAAAAAAGCCAGAAAGCAAAAGCACTTTTCTGGCCCGACGTGCTCTGCCCTCCCCTGCTTCTGCTTCTCCTTCTTCCTCCCCAGTTTCTTCGCTCGGTACGTACTTTTATCAAACACCTTTTTCATCTCTTCGTCTTCCTTCTTATTTTTCTGAAAATTTCCGTTTCGTTTCATTTTTTTTTCTCTGATGTGGTTATTTTGCAGATGCTATCGAGCACATTAAAGTCGGATGTTTCTACAAAATCGACCAATCGAAGCTCCATGAAAGAACCGTACCGGAGCAGCTCAAGGGCGTACGGATCGTCATGGTACTATTTCATATTTTCATACACATAAAACCCACTGATAATTTTCGCCATTGTTGAATCTCGTTCATCTTTTTCAGATTTTCTGGGGTTTCAATCAAATGGGGTTTTGATTTGGGGTTGTTTGATTTGTATACAGGTGAGTGCAAAGGGTGCGTTTAAAGTGGCAGTGCGGTTTCCGAGCCTTCACTCTCTACGCACTCACATCAACGAAAATGGGTTCCCAAAACCAGATGCCAAGCAGATTCCGGCGCTCGACGAGAAGTACGTGATGTCGCCGGTGTTGAATAATTGGCCAAGTGGCCAAGTGGACAAATGTCCAAGAAAACTTTAGGTGATTAAACAATCCAAAGGTGGAAACACATTCCTTGTTTTGGGGAGGAAAATAAGGGAAAAGACCATTGCTTTTGAAAAAAGAAATAGATATGAGAAAGCTTGTTTCGGTTGATGATAAAAACAGAAAAAAGAAAGAGTTTTCTTTCGGAGAGAGGGCAGAGGGCAGAGAGCAGAGAAGTGTGCACCAGAAAAACAGAGAAGAAGAAATAGAGGTGTCGCAGCCCCTCTTTGAAGAGAAGAAGAAAGTGCTCCTCTCTTTGGTTAGAAAGAAATTATTCATTATATTTCTTTCTCTATTTGTTTCTTTGGTGTGTGAGAGTTATTGGGTGTATTGGGCTTTTGGGTTGTGAGATTGCCAACACTTTGTAAACTCCCATTTGGTTGATAGTGGATTATTGGGTGAGCTCCTACTGCTCCGAGGACGTACTCCAGTTACACTGACTGTGGAGGAACCTCGTTAAAATCTTTGTGTCTTTTATATTTTGTTCTTGCATTTTATTTGATATATTTCTGTGGGTTAGTAAGAGTTGGTTCCAAAAATTGATTTGGTGCTATCCTAGCACAACAATTGGTATCAGAGCACTGGTTGCTCTTGGGTACTGTCTAGTTGCCAAAGATGTCAGACGGGCAAGATGAGAATCCTTTTGGAAGCAGCTCCGGGTTTGCAAGAACTACGGTGCAAAATGCAAAATTCGAAGTGGAAAAGTTTGATGGCACAAACAACTTCGGGATGTGGCAATGTGAGGTTAAAGATGTGTTGGCTCAACAAGATCTTCTTGCCGCCTTGGGAGAGAAGCCTGAAGCTATGTCGAAACTGGAATGGGAGAAATTAAATTTGTGGGCTTGCTCTTCAATTCGGTTGTGCCTTGCAAAAACTCAGAAGTATTTTGTGATGCGGGAGACTTTGGCAAGTATGTTGTGGCAAAAATTGGAAGACAAGTATATGACGAAGAGTGCAGAGAACCGGCTACACTTGAAGAAAAAGCTCTACCGCTTCCAATACAAAGAAGGTACAAAAATGATTAGACACCTTGATGCTTTTAATAAGTTGATTGCCGACTTGTTAAATTTAGATGAGGATATTAAGGATGAAGATAAGGCCTTAATATTGTTGAATTCCTTGCCGGACTCTTATGAGCATTTTGTTACCACTATTATGCATGGTAAAGAAACTGTGAAATTTGAAGATGTGTCAAATGCCTTGATGAATTATGAAATGAGACATAGAGATAAAAATCATGATAGTACCTCTGAAGCTTTATTTGTTAGAGGTAGATCATCGGAGAGGAGATCCTCTTCTAGCAGGAAAAAATCACAGTCTCGACCTAGAGGAAACTCTAAAGGTAGAAAACCTTTGGAAAGGGATGAATGTGCCTTTTGTCGTAATAAGGGCCATTGGAAGAAAGATTGTCCTAGATTGAAGACCAAAGGCAAAGAAAGTTCTGAAGCTAATGTTGCTGAGGTTGAAACAGATTTTTCTGATTTTGCTTTAACCACATCCTCATCATTTGATTGTGCTACTAAGTGGGTGTTGGATACGGGTTGTACTCATCATATGACTCCTCACAAGGATTGGTTTTCAAGCTTGAAAGAGTTTGATGGCGGTGTTGTGTTCATGGGAGATGACAATCCTTGCACAACAAAAGGGATTGGTACAGTTCGTTTGAAGTTGCATGATGGCATGGTTAAAGAGTTGACAGGTGTTCGGTATGTACCGAATTTGAAGAAAAATCTTATTTCTTTGGGAACTTTGGAAGCCAAGGGCTTCAGGTTTCATTCAGATGGGCAGACATTGAAGGTGACTTATGGTGCACTTGTTGTGATGAAAGCTCCTCGATGTGGCCATTTGTATTTATTGCAAGGAAGCACTGTGACAGGTGAAGCATCTGTAGTCTCAGAAAATATGGGCACATCTGATTCTGATACTACTAGATTGTGGCATATGAGATTAGGCCATGCCGGTGAAAAAGCTCTACAAGGGCTTGTGAAACAAGGTCTTCTAAAAGGTGCCACGACTTGTAAGCTTGATTTCTGCGAGCATTGTGTCTTGGGAAAACAAACTAGAGTGAAGTTTGGTACTGCTGTACATCAGACGAAGGGCATTCTTGATTATGTGCATTCGGATGTTTGGGGTCCTACAAAGACTCCCTCTTTGAGTGGTAGACATTGGTTCGTGACCTTTGTTGATGATTATTCAAGAAGGTCTTGGGTCTACACTATGAAGCACAAGAGTGAGGTGTTGAGCATTTTCTTGGGTTGGAAGAAAATGGTTGAGAACCAGACTGGGAGAAAGATTAAGATTTTGAGATCGGATAATGGTGGTGAATACACATCCGACCCTTTCTTTAAAGTTTGCAAAGAGGAAGGGATTGTGAGACATTTTAGTGTCCGGGGAACTCCACAACAAAATGGAGTTGCAGAAAGATTGAATCGAACCTTGCTTGAGAAGGTTAGATGCATGTTGTCTCAGTCGGGTTTGAGCAAGTCGTTTTGGGCAGAGGCAGTTACTTATGCATGTCACATCATCAACCGATTACCCTCAGCTGCTGTTCAGGGTAAGACGCCAATGGAGGTATGGACTGGAAAACCTTCTAATGATTATGATTATATTCGTATTTTTGGTTCACCTGCTTATTTTCATGTAACTGAAAATAAACTTGATCCTAGAGCCAAAAAGGCTATCTTTCTTGGTTTTAGTAGTGGTGTCAAAGGTTACAGGTTATGGTGCCCGGAGATGAAGAAACTTGTAATCAGCAGAGATGTGACATTTGATGAAGAAAATATGTTCAGAGACTCTGAAAAGAATGTGAAAGATGTCCAACAGGTGGAGCTTGAGAAAGTTGCCTCTAGTACTTCAAATCCTATTTCCGCTGATGTCGAAGCCACTACAAGTGAAGAAGTGGGAGACCATGAGGATGTTGAAGAAGTTGAACTTGAAGATTCTATTCAAGTTGAAGAGCAAGTTTCACCTCAAGAGTCTATTGCTAAGAACAGAGGAAAGAGAAATATTACCAAGCCAGCTCGGTATAGTGACTATGTTGCTTTTGCTCTTCCTATTATCACTGATGAGATTCCATCCAATTTTGAGGAAGCCATTGAGAGTGAGGAAAAGGAGAAATGGTGCAATGCCATGGGTGACGAGATGAATTCTCTCATGAAAAACAAGACTTGGGAGTTAGCTAAATTGCCTAAGGGTAAGAAAGCTATTGGTTGCAAATGGGTGTATGCCAAGAAGGAAGATGTTGCTGAGAAAAGCAATGTCAGATTCAAAGCAAGATTAGTTGCTAAAGGGTATGCACAAAAGGAGGGCATTGACTACAATGAAATCTTTTCTCCAGTTGTGAAGCACTCATCAATTCGCATTATGTTAGCTCTTGTTGCACAATATGATCTTGAACTTGTGCAACTTGATGTGAAGACGGCTTTCCTACATGGTGATTTGAATGAAGAGATTTATATGTGTCAACCGGATGGGTATAAAGTGAAAGGGAAAGAAAATTTGTTTTGCAAGTTGAAGAAATCACTTTATGGCTTGAAGCAATCTCCAAGACAATGGTATTTGAGGTTTGATAAATTTATGAGAGGCCAAAATTATTCTAGAAGTCAATATGATCATTGTGTGTACTTCAAGAAGTTGCAAGATGGGTCTTTCATTTATTTATTGATATATGTTGATGATATGTTGATTGCCTCAAAGAATGTTGAAGAGATTGAGAAATTGAAGAAGCAAATGAAAAATGAGTTCGAGATGAAGGATCTTGGTGAAGCAAAGAAGATCCTTGGCATGGAGATCACTAGAGACAGAGAGAAAGGTTTGGTATGCTTGAATCAAAGACAATACCTTGAGAAGTTGATTCGGAAGTTTGGAGTTCATGATTCAACCAAACCGGTTAGTACCCCTTTGGCTCCTCATTTTAAATTAAGTTCTCTACAGTGTCCTAAAACTGATAAAGAGAAGCTGCAAATGAAAGATATACCATATGCAAATTTGGTTGGTAGTTTGATGTATGCAATGGTATGCTCTAGACCGGATATTGCTCATGCAGTTGGCATGGTGAGTCGATATATGCATAATCCAGGTAAAGAGCATTGGCAAGCAGCTAAGTGGATATTGAGATATCTCCATGGTACTCGAGACGTTGGTTTATGCTTTGAGAGAGATGACTCTGGTATTGGTCATTTTGCAGTTGGTTATGTTGATTCAGATTATGCAGGTGATCTGGATGGAAGGAAGTCTACTACAGGCTATGTGTTTACTATGGCTAAAGGGCCAGTTTGTTGGAGGTCCATTTTGCAGTCGTCTGTTGCCTTGTCTACTACAGAGGCTGAATATATGGCAGTTGCTGAAGCTATAAAGGAGGCCATTTGGATAATGGACTGATTAGAGATTTGGGGGTTGATCAGAAGCAGGTGGAGGTACATTGTGATAGTCAGAGTGCCATTTATTTGGCTAAGTATCAGGTTCATCATGCGAGGACCAAGCACATAGATGTGCGTTATCACTTTGTTCGTGAAGTAGTTGGTGAAGGAGAAATCATTCTCCAGAAGATTCCAACTAAAGACAACCCCGCTGATATGTTGACTAAGGTTGTTGGTGTAGCCAAGTTTGTTCATTGCTTGAACTTGGCTCACATTTTGCCTATTTAAAGAAGGCGTTGAGCAGTAGGAGTTTTGGAGATTTGGCTCGGCATGAGTTGTTCTCTTGCTAGTGATTGTGAGTGATGTTGTGTGTTAATTGTGTTGTTTGGCTTATCATGGCGTTTTTCGGAACTTGGCCAAGGTGGAGATTGTTGAATAATTGGCCAAGTGGCCAAGTGGACAAATGTCCAAGAAAACTTTAGGTGATTAAACAATCCAAAGGTGGAAACACATTCCTTGTTTTGGGGAGGAAAATAAGGGAAAAGACCATTGCTTTTGAAAAAAGAAATAGATATGAGAAAGCTTGTTTCGGTTGATGATAAAAACAGAAAAAAGAAAGAGTTTTCTTTCGGAGAGAGGGCAGAGGGCAGAGAGCAGAGAAGTGTGCACCAGAAAAACAGAGAAGAAGAAATAGAGGTGTCGCAGCCCCTCTTTGAAGAGAAGAAGAAAGTGCTCCTCTCTTTGGTTAGAAAGAAATTATTCATTATATTTCTTTCTCTATTTGTTTCTTTGGTGTGTGAGAGTTATTGGGTGTATTGGGCTTTTGGGTTGTGAGATTGCCAACACTTTGTAAACTCCCATTTGGTTGATAGTGGATTATTGGGTGAGCTCCTACTGCTCCGAGGACGTACTCCAGTTACACTGACTGTGGAGGAACCTCGTTAAAATCTTTGTGTCTTTTATATTTTGTTCTTGCATTTTATTTGATATATTTCTGTGGGTTAGTAAGAGTTGGTTCCAAAAATTGATTTGGTGCTATCCTAGCACAACAGCCGGATATGGCGTCAGAGGTACTTTACCGGAGAATCCCACCTCAGAAGATGGTTGATCAGAGCAAAATTTGGAGCTTCTGGGCCGTTCGACCTCCGTTGACGAATCACCCGAGAAGCTCGTCGTCGAGCCCAGCAATCGGCGGCGGCGGCGGAGCCATGGATAGTAGCGTGGTTTCTGGGAAGGGCCCGTGTTGGTCCGAGCTCACATTCGCCGGAATGGTGAAGTGGGGCAAGCGGCGGCAGATTCGCTACCTTCGCAGGCACGAGTCGTCGCCGAGCTCTGGCTCTGAAGATTCAGAGAAGGAAAAGGAGGTAATGGAGCTGGAGGACGGTGACGAAGAAGAAGGCGAGGAGACAGAGGAAGAAGTTCATCTTCCTCCTGTTCTGCCATGGAAGATGAACCTCCGGAATCGGAAGCGGAAGCGCCCTGATAACAAGAGAAAGATCAAAGCTCCGACCCCGAAGCGATCAAAATCCAGAGCAAAATGTCCGAAGCAGAATAACCAGATTGTAGCAGTTCCTGATGGCAGCAGCAGAAAATTGGCTAAAGTTAAACACACTGTAGCAAGATGGTCCGCAGGAAGGTGAGATTAAGATAATCATATCATTAATTGGGTTTTTATTAATAGGTTAATAATATTTAACTGGGTCGATTTGTTTTTGTAAGATTTTTGGTTTTGATAAACGTGAGTTCTTTTGGGATTTTTGCAGGTACAAGCTGGCGGAGGAGAACATGTTGAAGGTGATGAAGGAGAAAGGGGCGGCGATTGGGAACCCAATACGGAGGCCGGCGCTGAGAGCGGAGGCGCGGAGGCTGATTGGGGACACGGGTTTGTTGGATCATTTACTCAAACACATGGCGGGCAAGGTGGCGCCAGGGGGGACCGAGAGGTTTAGGCGGCGGCACAACGCTGATGGGGCCATGGAGTATTGGCTGGAGAGTGCTGATATGGTCCACATCCGAAAGGAAGCTGGGGTTCAAGATCCCTACTGGACCCCGCCACCGGGGTGGAAGCTCGGCGATAGCCCCACCCAGGACCCCACTTGTGCAAGAGAGATTAAGGAGCTCCGTGTAGAAATTGACAAGATTAGAAGGTAATTAATCGCGTTTTTAGTATCTTAATCATGGTATTAATCTGTGATTAATTTATTGGTAAAACTGTTGGTGATACTCTCTCTGGATTTTTTCAGGGAGATGGAGGAGTCCAAGCAGCAAGGGAATGCCGGTTTGGCTATGGCGACCGCTTCAAATTCTTGTTTGACCGGTGTTGACTTGGATCGGGATGGTTCGTTAATCCAGATTAAGGTTGTAATTTGTTCATGATTAATTTTTTTTTATTATGGTTGCTTAATCTTGATTAAGTTGCCTAATTAGTGTTTGATGGGGTTTATTAATTTTGCAGGAGGCTTGTGCAGAGCTAGAAAAGAAGTTAGCTAAAATGGATGAAGAAACGATGGAGTTTGTGACCAAAAAAGAAGAACAAATGGTGGAGTTTACTCAATCTTTGTCCGGAATTAAGGTAATTAATTGCCCCCTAATCACCTTAAATATGTCTGTCTTAATTGCATATAGCATTGTAATCCATTGATTTATGGAGGTTTAAATGTTAATGCAGGAGAAAATCAGGATGTTTGAATTAAGGAAGGAAGGTGCAGTCACAATTTCAGGAGCACCACCGCCATCTGAAACAGCATCAGCCTGTGAGAAGAAAGAAGAAGATAAACTAAGCGGCGAAGACATGGCGGCTGCGGCGGCGGAGGACAAGGCGGCAAAAATAGAAAGGCTGAGGAGTGGGTTCAGGATATGCAAGCCACAAGGCAGCTTTCTCTGGCCAGACATGGGCAGCCCCACCAATATTCCTAGTCCTTCTTCCCAGGTTCTGGCCCCACCACATGACCCCCTTGTGGTCCCCACCCCACCCTCATCCACCTCCTCCGCCTCCCTCCACCTCATCAACCCCACCACTCCACCTGTGAAGCCGGTAGCTGATCGTGGTCCAGCGACCACCACCACATTGTGCAATGTGACCACAATACCCTCTGCCCCTCCGATTTTCGCTCCTCCACCCGTCCTGGCCCCACAGCAAACTCAGAGTTCCACTACCATCACCATCAGTAAAACCCTACTCTTAAACCTCAACGAGCTCCCTGCAGCTGCAGCACCAAACCCTAACCCCCAAACCAGCTGCGAGGCTACCAGGACTGTCGCCACCTACCACAGAAGGCACCACCACCATCTGCCACTTGTACGCCTCTCACCCCCCTTCTCAATTAATCATCTCCTCAGTCTTAATTATGTAATTAAATTTAATCAATCACATTTTGTTTCATTTAATTGTGGGGAAATAATACACAGATGGTGAAGGAGGAGGACGACGGAAATGCAAGAAACGGTGACGATTGGTGTGCCTCTCCTGCTTCCACGTGGAAGGAAGAGAAGTGGTTGATGGCTTTGGCCGTGGGAACTCCTGGCACTTCTTTGGAGGGTTGATTTTGGACCGTTGGATCAATCTTGTAGCAGGAGCTAAATACATATGGGATATACCTTATAGGGCTACTTTATAATTGTAGGAAATTGGCGGGTATAGAAATCATTGTATCTACGTATACATGATTATTAGGGATTTTGCACTATAGTCCAAAATATTAGGTTTTTTGCGGAAACAGCTGATGTGCCGCTTTGGGCTCCTACAATTTATGTGATTGAGAATTAGGAGGGAAAATGATTTAAAACTAATTGAAATTAAGAAGCAATTAACCCCAATCTTGTCATTGTGGTAAGATTAAGGAAAGGAAACAAGAGACTTTCCCGGGTAAGGGCTGGCTAGTGCCTAGTTGAGTTGGCAACTTGGAACTTTGGAAGTGAGTCCAAAAGGATAAGCTCTCTCAACATAGAGTTTGTTTGGATGTGAGCGTTTTTGGTGAAAATATTGGACATAACAAGAACAGTGGAAACTAAGCTAAGCATCAAATGATCAAGTAACATTGCTTTGCTACAGCAGAACATTGACCTTAACAAGTTTGAACGTACAAGTACAAAGTTTGTTCTTGTCGAATGTTTCCTCATCTTCCCTCCTCGCCTTAACACGCGAGCGGAACACATGATCCAAACTGTTTCAGCACAAACGGGTGCAGAACACATTCAGAATTTGATTGAAGCTGGTGAAGAATGAAAACGTTAGAAACTACAGTACTGAATAGTCCATGGCAGAAAGATGAAGATGAACCTGGTGCCGGCAGATTGCAGGACGATCGCGACTTTATGATAGAGGGAACATGATGGATTTTGTGATGGTATTGTCCTCGCGGATGATCTACGAATCTTCCTGACATCCCTTTGAGCTCCAACACTTGGAGACCAGTTACATACTTCATACCTTTAGGGAGCTTCCGTAACCACTTATGGTTGGTGATTTGCAAACTTTTAAACTTTGGCATTGCAGTTTCTTCAACTTCTAACTCTTCCAAATTTTCCAATAATTCCAGCTCCAAAAGCTCGACTTGGAGCAAACCGTTGGCAGAGAATTTCAGTTTCTTTCCATAGGATTGTTGTTAAGACAAGAATGATACAAGATCGACTGATTGAGATTTGGTGGGAATTCTTGTGGTAACGGTTGGTTTCGTATCTCGTCTCTCAGTTGATGTCATGAATCAAAATTCAAAACAAAGAGTTCTCTCTTCTTACTCTTAGTCTGGGCATTCCGAGAATTCAACAGACATTTGCCTTTGTTCCGGGTATTCATAGACTAAACAGAGCTTGGTAGTTTGTGTTTCTTAATTTCCATCTTCTTTCTTCGAGTTCCTGCTGCATCAATTTGATCCCTCTCCAATGGTTTTAATGCCATATGCTTCGCGGCTGATGGAAATACCAGAGATTCTTGTGCGGATAGCTGCAAGACCTTTCCCAATCTTGGAGCGCACCTTGAGAGTGAACACGTATCTCTTAACAAATTCCCATCTCTTATAGGCCTCGATCTTGAGAATGTATGTGTCGATGAGGTCTTCAGCGTCATAAGCAGCGTTTCTGATATCAGAAACCCAATTGTGCACCTGCAGATCATCTTCATGCTTTGCATCGGCATCTTTTAAGAAGCACTGCATCAGCTTGAGCTTGTATCTCAACACCTGCATTTGGAGGCGAACATCCTTGGGAAGTTCGATTTAGCAAAGCTACCCTTTCTAAAACAAAACCAACAGCAGTTTCTGCTGTGTTAGGTTCAACAGAAAAATGATAACAAAGCTAAAACAAAACCGACAACTAATTATTCGGATGATTTTGCTTCAACCCAGTTCCCACTAAGTCTTGGCATTTCCAGGAAACTTAGAGGAAGCTTGGTGTAGTCTATCACTGTCAACTTGCATTCTTCTTTGTCGACATCGAAATATGAACTAATGAAAGAGCAACGAAAGGACACGGAAAGCCCACAAAAATAGTTTCACACGGCATTAAGATACAGTGAACTTTTCTAGAAAACTGTCACTATCTTTTGTTACAGTTCCAACATCTTTCTAAGAAAAAGAGCCTACTTTGATAAGCATATAAAATTATTGGAAAATTCATTGGCATCTAATTTCGTGACAAACACTATGATATATTGATATGTGAATTATACAAGGCATATATGGATATTCAAATTGAATAAAAATCAGAAAATGAAATTAAGAATGGCTAGAATTACAATCAATCTTGAATGTTTCTTGAGCTTAAAGCAAGCTATACGCGACCATCGTTCGACTCCTGCAGCTTCTTGTTGGAGACAGACGCAGTCTGCACTAGTTTATCTTCTGTTGTACACTCACAGTCGCCGCGTCACCCCTCCCCCACCCTGCCCCTAATCATAGAACGAGTGGAACACGTGATCCAAGCTCTTCTGGGAGAAAGCTATGCAGAAAAAATAAAGGTCAGAAAATTTGTTCACTGGTCATAAGTTATTAGTCTTCTGCAAAAAGATAAAAGATGAAGAAGATGAACCTGGTGTCGACAAATTGCACGATTATGACTTTATGATAGAGGGAACATGCTGGACTTTGTGATGGTCTTCTCCTTGCAGCCTATCGATGAATCTTCTTGGCATCCCTTCGAACACCAACTCTTGGAGAGTAGTTATGCACTTAATTTCTTCAGGGAGCATCCGTAACTGTTGGCAGTCAGTGATCTGTAAACTCCTAAGCTTCGGCATTGCACTTTCTTCAACTTCCAACTCTTCCAAAGAATCCAAGAATTCAAGCTCTAGATACTCGAGTTGTGGAAAGCCGTTGGCAGAAAATTTCAGTTTTTTTCCATGGTAAGAAGAATGTTTTAGTCTAAGAACAAATAGATAAGGCAGCTTCTCAAGTATCTCCAAAGGATTGTTTTCAAGACGGGATTGATGCAAGATCAACTGGTTGAGATTTGGAGGGAATTCATGTGGGTTAGGTAGCTTACTTATCCCTCCGCTCAGATGCAACTTAATGACATGGCGAAGAGAAGAAAGCGCAGAGAGGGATGGAAACAGATAATCCATAGACTTTAAGGACAAGGAGTGGAGGTTCAGAAGATTGACTAAAGAATCAAAAATTTCTGCACGGTTTGTGGCGAAGCTTCCAGTCAATCTCAACTTCCGAAGACTGATTAAATTGGCGGAGTTTATTCCTCTCAAGCTATCAACGTTTATGCCCACCAAAGTCTGGAGGTGTTGGAGAGTATCAATTCGCCACTTGCCAACTAATGGATGAACGTACATGTAAAGATGGCGTAAGCTTTTCATCTTCCATAACACATCAGGAAACCTCAAAATATTGGCATTTTCAAGAATATCAAGAGTCTGCAAGTTGGACAACCATCCTATTTCTTCTGGCACCGACCCTATAGAGCAATGCCTTAACCCCAAGTACTTCAAATGGATCATTTCTCCGATTGCGCTTGGAATTGTCCTCAACTTCATATCTTCTAATTCCAGGACTCTAAGGAGTTTAAAACGTCTGCAGACATCAGAAAGAGAAATTCCACTTTCAATTTGTCGAACCTTAAAGAAGAGGAGCGATCGGAGGCTTGGAGTTGACTCATCCGGGGATGAAGAAAAGCCGGAGTAGATAGCATGATGACGGGCTCGAGAGTGAGAACATGGAAATGGGCTGAAGATACTGTACTTCAGATTCGAATGAATATAAAGAAATTCCACTGACTTAGCCTTTGAGATACAGAGGTCTCGCATTAAGTCGTGCAATCGGCAGTGTTTCACCCTATCATTTGCACTCAACCTTGCTGCTTGAACCATGTTTCTATCAATCAGCTCATTCAGATATTCCTCTGCAAGGTCCTCCATCCTTCCATCGTAATATGGGATCAAGCCTTCTGCAATCCATAGCCGAAAAAGTTTACGTGCAGAGAATAAATAGTCCTCAGGAAATAACCCCAAGTAGAGAAAACAAAATTTAAGGTAATAAGGCAAGTCATAATAGCTTAAAGCTAGTATTGCCGACACAGCATTCGGACCACGGGCTAACAGTGCGCGGATGGAGTTCAGAACCCTTTGCCATTCACTCAGCCTTCTTTTCCTTGAAAGCATGCCCCCCAACACAACGATGGCTAGCGGTAGACCAGCACATTTCGCCACAATTTCCTTTCCGATTTCCTCCAATTGTGGAGGACACATTCTCTCAATACTTTCAGTGAATGCTTTCCGGCATAACAACTTCCAACTGTCCTCTTTGCTACGAAATCGCAGTTCATGGGGAAGGCTCTGGGCATCGGCATGCAAAGCGACATTGTTGTTGCGAGTTGTAAGAAATAATTTACTTCCACTGTGATTGTTTGGGAAGGCCTTTGCAAGACTGTCAAAAGCGCCGGTGCTCCATATATCATCTAAAACAATCAGATAGCGTCTCCCTTCCAAAAGTTTATAGAGCACTTCCTCCAACTCGTCTTCTCCCAACTTCGCCGTGTCTTTTGTTCTTGTTGAAACTTGTTTTATAATGCTCACAAGTATGTCTCTTGTTCTGAACTGTTGGGATACATAGACCCAAGCACGGCGATCGAAACAAGTTTGAATGTCCGCATGATTATAGACTTCCTTAGCACAAGTGGTCTTACCAATACCACCCATGCCTACTATTGAAATTGCACGCCATTGATCCTCCGAGACAAGTCGTGCCACCAGAGTTGCTATATCTTCCTCCAGACCAACAATATCCTTATCCTGGCCACGAGGAGTTGATCGCCGCAGCTTCAGTAGTCCTTCATTGGCATGACTCGTTCCTTCACCAGTACTTCTTATGCCGTATGCTTCGTGGCTGATGGAAACGTCAGAGATTCTTGTGCGGAGAAATACAAGGTCTTTCCCAATCTTGTAACGGGCCTTGAGAGTGGAAGCATATCTCTTAACAAAGTTCCATTTCTTGTACTTGTAGGACTCAACTTTGAGGATGTATGTGTCAATGAGGTCTTCAGCATCATAAGCAAGATTTCTGACATCAGAAACCCAATTCCGCACCTGCAAATCGTCTTCTTGCTTTGCATCTGCATCTTTTAAAAAGCACTGCATCCGCTTCAGCTCATCTCTCAGCCGCAGGATTTCCGGGCGAACATCCTTGGGAAGTTGGATTTCACCAAGTACATCAGCAACCCTTTCCAGAACGAAAATAACAACAGCTTCTGCCATGTTACTTTCGACAGAAAATCAGAGAAGCTAATTAGAATTGCAGCTTCTTGGGATGGTTTGGCTTCAACCCCTTTTTTTTTTAAGCTCTTAACATTCTTGGTTGCAAGGCAGGACAGTGTTTAGTATTTTCTACGAAGCTTAGGAGAAGCTTGGTGCGGTTTCTGTCACTGCCAACAAGCCAAACTATTTCGCAACGCGGAGATGGACCTAAATGATGCCCCCAAGTCTTCTTCTACCTTTGTCAACGTCATAACCTAAACTGAATCATGCCCCACACGGAACCAGTTACCACACAGGAAAGGCCAAGGAAACCAGCAAGCACAAACCGACAATTTGACTTGCCGGCCAAGCTAATAAACGGAAAGAAATTTGGTAGAAATGCTTCCGTAAAAACTGAGAAAGATTCACAACGTCGATTTTGTTCATTAAATATTCCAAATTCTTTCATTTGTATTTGTATAGGTCATTTTCGTTTACTTCATAAATCAAGGATAACCTTAGGCTTATTTTTAGCTATGCTCTTTAAAACTCGATTTTATCTTTACTATCAGAAGTCGTCACTTTACACAGAAACTCAAAATTCGCTCCACTTGAACTCGATTTTGATCCTATTTTGCCCGCTGAAGCTCAAAATTTGTCATTTTACTCTATAAAACTCATAATTCGCTTCATATTTGCCCTAATTTTGTTAATTCTGTTATGTGAAGTTGATTTTTGTGGCTCAAGCATAACAACAGCTTCTGCAAAATCATAGAAGCTAATTAGAATTGCAGCTTACTGAGATGGTTTGGCTTCAACCCATTTTCCTTTAAGCTCTTAACATTCTTGGTTGCAAGGCAGGACAATGTTTAGTATTTTCTACGAAGCTGAGGGGAAGCTCGGTGTGGTGTCTGTCACTGTCAACAAACCAAACTATTTGCGACGCGGAGATGAAGACCTAAATGGCGCCCAGCCCACAAGTCTTCTTCTACCTTTTGTCAACATCATAACACAAACTCAATCATGCACCACTGAACCAGTTACCACACAAGGAAGGCCAAGGAAATTAAGTTAAATGGGGTCTTCGTCTTCAAATAACTAGATGGGGAAACCAGCAAGCATAAACCGACCATTTGACTTGCCGGCCAAGCTAATAAATTATTATAATAGTTTCGAATCCTTCCATGATATACCATCTTCAAAATGTTAGGCATGCAGTGCTAGACAAACGCAATAGGCATATAGTGTGTAGGCCGAGACCACCAGAATGGTGCTAGGCCAGACCACTAGAAGAGTGCTCTAGTTAAACCACCAGGTTAATAGACCAAAAAAGCATAAAGAAAGGGATCCTTCCCATATCCTTTCGTCCTAATCCATTAAGTTCAAAAATTCGAATTATTGAAATTTGATCAAACGGTTAAAGTTATTATAACTTTTAAAGTAAAATTCTGTTTGTAGTCATTGAATCAAATTCTAATAATTCAGATTTTAAATTTGATGGATCAGAAGGAAGAGATTTGTAACGAGCTCCTTTCCAAAAAAAAGTCATGACTTGTTTTTGTGTGTCAGAACACCATCAATAAAGGAAAAGGAAAAGAAAAATAAGGTAGTTCTCTCCTTTTTGACTTTTGAAGGAGCCAAAAGACTAAAAAAAAGGGAAAAAGAAAGGAAACAAAAAGGAAAAGATGCCCTTTGGCCAGGCTGCGGCAAATAAAGAAAATATAAACAAAAATACTACAGGTACCTTTTGTTTGTACCAATTTGATGCTCTTGTAGACCCTCACATGCAAAAGAAAGTGAAAGAAGGGTTACTGTTTCTGGCTGCTCGGTGGAAGAGAGAGAGTAAAAGAGCCCTCATTTCTTCTCTGCTCGACCGCGCACCAGCAGAAACAAGGAAACCACATAAGAAAATAAACACGTTGAATACTTTGTTATTTTATTTATTTTTTAGGGTTTACAATATATAGGTGCATACGTCTTATTCTACAAAGAATATAATTACAAAGATCACAATTAATTATAAATCGTAATCCTACCTAAAATAGGACTCTTAGAATATTTAGAAATTGAGGCTCAAATCAACACCCCTCAAATTAGTGCATAGATATCATACATGCCCAACTTGATAATTGATTCTTTAAAAACTTTACTAGATACTCCATGAGAAAGAATATCAGCTAGATGCCCCTATGAATTAACAAACGGTATATACGCAACCTTCATGTCAAGATTTTTCTTAACAAAATATCGATCAACTTTCATGGTTTGTTCGATTATGTTTACTAGGTTATCTGCTATCTTCCTTGTAAATTTATTGTCACAATGTAACTTCATAGCCTTTTTTGACAAATAACCATTTTTAAATTGCGACGAATTCTTTAGTATGGTTCCTCTAAATTATGGTGTTCAACATGTGTGTTCGCCCACGCATACTAACAAAAGTAAGACACTAACTATATTTTTGCATCACTTAAGTCCATCCATGGTCTCACCCGTGTAGAAGAATTTCTCTTGCTTGCCTAATGCGTTACTGCAACATTTTCGATCCTATTTATCAAGCAATATCGAAAGCGAGGAACTTGAACAAAGGATATCAAGTTTAGAAGCAAAGACGTTAATTACTTGAGTTAGAAGTCCTTTGTTTGTCAACTTCGTTTTGTACATGAAAATTATAAAATTATTTAGTTATTTTATAAGTTTGATTTTAAACTTATAATTGGATAGGCGTGTGTATATAAAGTTGGGCTGGGCCTAGGTCGTTAGTTTTGCCACCATTTGCTATGGGCCCATCCTACTGTAAATATTCGGAGATTCGTCGTCCCGCTTTCTTTTTACCAAACAAAAAATTTTCGTCTTCGGGAGCAAACACACATCTCTCTCTGGACTCCCTCTGGCACTCGAACCTTCTCCAATCTCAAATCCTCAAATCCATGGAGGCTGCTCTTCCATCAAACCCTAACCTTCCTCCTCCAATCGAATCCCTAGATCCTCATCCCCCTCCTACTGCCGAAACCCTAGCCTCAGATTCGAATGGCCCGCCTCAACCGCCGCCCACTGAAACCCTAGCTTCCGATGCTCAAAACCCCTTCCCAAATCCCCAGGCCGCTACTGAGAACGGTATTTCGACTGACGCCTGCAAGAAGCTTGCTATTACGAAGCCGCTGTTGTCGGAAAACGGATTGACCAACACCAATAGCGGCAACGAAAGGGATGGCTCGGGCGGGGAGGAGGAGACGACCAGCAGGCGCCGCCGCCGCAGCCGGTGGGATCCTCAGCCCGAGTCGGAGAATCAGAGTGGTGGTGGGGAGACGGGCAGTGGGACGAGGAAGAGGAAGTCGCGGTGGGCGGATGAGGAGCCGAAGGCGATTCAGCTGCCGGATTTCATGGGAGGTATTGAGTTTGATCCAGAAATTCAAGCTTTGAATAGTAGGTTGCTTGAGATTAGTCGAATGCTGTCTTCGGGTTTGCCCTTAGATGATCGTCCCGAAGGGGCTAGGTCTCCTTCGCCGGAACCTATATATGATAACATGGGAATTAGGATTAATACTAGAGAGTTCCGTGCCCGTGAAAGGTTGAACAAAGAGAGGCAGGAAATTATTGCTCAGATTATTAAGAGGAACCCGGCATTTAAGCCCCCGGCTGATTACAGGCCACCCAAGCTTCATAAGAAGCTTTACATACCGATGAAGGAATATCCCGGATACAATTTTATCGGACTTATCATTGGGCCAAGAGGTAATACGCAGAAGAGGATGGAGAAAGAAACTGGTGCAAAAATTGTCATTAGGGGTAAAGGTTCGGTGAAAGAAGGCAGGTCGCAACAGAAGAGGGATTTGAAACCTGACCCTTCCGAGAACGAGGACTTGCATGTTTTGGTTGAGGCAGATACACAAGACGCTCTTGATGCTGCGGCTGGGATGGTGGAGAAACTCTTGCAGCCTGTTGATGAGGTGTTGAATGAGCATAAGAGGCAACAACTTAGGGAACTTGCGGCATTGAATGGGACAATAAGGGATGAGGAGTATTGTAGGTTGTGTGGTGAGCCGGGGCACCGTCAGTATGCTTGTCCATCACGTACTTCGACCTTCAAGAGCGATGTTCTTTGTAAGATATGTGGTGATGGTGGGCATCCAACCATTGATTGCCCAGTGAAGGGTACAACTGGGAAGAAAATGGATGATGAGTATCAGAACTTCTTGGCTGAGTTGGGGGGGACAGTTCCTGAATCCACAACTAAGCAGACCGCTACGTTGGCACTTGGCCCAGGCAATAGTACATCAAGCAATCCTCCTTGGGCTAACAGTACTAGCAGCACTAGCAGTGCATCATCACATCCAGGCTTGGGATCAACTGGAGTCAAGCCGGTCAAGGACTATGACGAGACAAACTTGTACATTGGATACTTGCCGCCTACCCTTGATGACGATGGTTTAATCCGATTGTTTTCAGCGTTTGGTGATATTGTGATGGCCAAAGTTATCAGGGACCGGGTTACTGGAGCGAGTAAGGGTTATGGTTTTGTGAAGTATGGAGATGTTCAAATGGCTAATAATGCAATTGCAAGCATGAATGGTTATCGCCTAGAGCAGCGAACCATTGCTGTCAGAGTTGCCGGCAAGCCTCCGCAGCCTGCTGGACCTCCAGCATCGGCAATGCCCACATACCCCGTTCCCCAGCCTGTTGCTTCCTTTCCATCCCAGCAGTTTACCCCCGGTGGTCCTCTTGGGAATGCACCACCTACTAGCTATGCGGGTACTCCTGTTCCATGGGGACCCCCTGTTCCTCCTCCTTATGCTCCTTATGCTCCGCCGCCTCCGCCTCCCCCGGGTTCAACCATGTATCCTCCTCCCATGCCGGGTCAACATATGTCTCCTTATGGTGCACGATACCCTCCTCCCCCTGGTGCACCACCTCAACCGATGACTTCAAGTGAAGCACAACACAGTTATCCCCCTCCAGGAGTTCAATCTGAACACAATGTCTCTACCCAATCTCTACAAACTAATCTGTATGGTGGCTCCTCAGCACCAATGCCACCAAACGGCCAACACACTTATCCTGCTGCTTCATATGGTTACTCATCTTACTACAATGCAGTTCCACCACCTCCACCTCCCCCCGGCCCTGTACCTGGATCAACTGCAGACCAATCTCAGAACATTGGTAACGTTCCATGGGCCACGAGTGCTCCGGTTCACCCTCCTGCTTCTTCTGCGGAAAAGACAACTTATGGTGCAGATGCAGAGTATGAGAAGTTCATGGCAGAAATGAAATGAAAATCCAAGCTGATAGGTATGCATTGCACATTTTTGCTTTAGTCCTGGTTATACAAATTATGTTTTGGTATTTTTGGATGCTTAGTTGTTGTGTTGCTTTGATTTTTTATCCATTTGAACTGGCCGGGGTTTTTCATATCTACAAAAATACTAACCTGTGTCAAAATATAGAAATAAATATCCAGCACTTCAACTATAGAGTCCATTACTTACAAGAATTTTAACTCAATTAGTCTCTCTTGCTCCCTCCTGGTTATGTGAGTGAGCTTTGGGTTTCTCACTTTTTATTGGGGTGGGTGAATGATGGGTACTGTTTATTAATTTACTTTATAAATTTCCACTTTTTATTTTACGCTGGGACTTCACTTGGTCTTTTGTATTTATGAAGGTTGATTACAGCAACAGATGATCATACCATTGTTGTAAGTATATGATTCCCCAGGAAAGTTCTGGATATCTATCCTGGCTCTTGTACAATTTTTCCTATGGTTCTCTTTTTCTGGAATTATGGCACTGGTTTGTACTATAAGGCGTGATGGACACTAACACAAGCCCTCGCTTCCATCCCCTCTGGATGGAAATGAAGCAGATTGTGCATTTCTGTGTTTAATTGAATCACCCAAAAAGCTTGTTGTGCAGGGATGGTCTTCAAAGTCACATGGCTAGGATTACATTTATAGTTTCCATTCTTATGCTTGAGGGACACTCATATCTGATTTTTCTATATATTGTGCTGCATAAGTCATTTATATCTGGTTTTTGCAGTACTTGACCCTTCTTCATTGCCATTATGTAAAATTTTGACAGGACTGATGTTTCTTGGAGCTCTTGTGAACTGATTTCTTACCTCTTGCCATGACTTTGTTGAAGTTTGGGACTCACATCTTTAACCTTGCTGTAATGTTATGACCTTTGCAGAGACGTGGGCTGGAACTTCCGTTGATCGTTTCATGTTGGAGAAGTCATCTTAAACAGTATTATTCATATTATTTTGGGTGCTTATGTTGGACTTAATTTTTTTATTTTTCTTGTTACTTATCTCTCCTACAAATTCTAGTTACTAATTTCTCCTTGTTCAAATTTCTTCTGAACGTACACTATTTGGTACTAATGTTTTGTGATGTTATATTGGGTTGCATAACTAGTTTTGTTGATTGGCCTAACTGTTTTGCCTTTCTAGTTTTTATTGTAAACAAGTTTTAACCTTAAGGACCCTAAGCTTTTCCGCCTGCCATGGTTCTGACGCTGCTTCAGTGATGCGTTATCGTTCCATTTTAAAAAGGTAATCATGCCTTGCAACTCGAGGCATTCTTGGTAGGTGGAAGATAATGTTGTTATGTTTTTGCTTATCTGTGTTTCTGTATAATACAATGGGATATTGATGTCCTTTTCTAGTTTTCCTTTGGCAGGTAAAAGAAATCATTCATGTATTGGTTATCTCTTTTTTTTTTTTTTGAATATCCAGAGTTTTGGTGGTGTATTTGACCACTTCCATAAATTTTACACTTGTATTGGCATCTTAGTAAAACTAACCCCTGGTCATAACCTAAATTATGAAGTCTTGAGTGTTGCAATGATTTGTTGAGGTAGAAAGTGGACCATTTGGGCGAGTACGAATATGGTACAAATTGTTGCAAGTAGAAGAGAGTTTCAGGAAAAAATGAAATTGTTTTGGTTTTGGGATGAATGTTGGCGGATAGAATAGTTGATGGTAGCAGCTGTTTGTAAAAACAATCTTATTGAACTATCTCGATGAGGATTTGGGCGTAAGTTGGATTGTATATTTTGTATTAAGTTTGAATACAAGGGTGCACTTGGGCTGGAGAGAGTTGTTGAACATTGCCTAACGTTATAACCCGTGAACATGATTGGCTATTTGCAGGCGTTGGATGAGAAAATAACTCTATTTCTATAGTGGGTTAGATTCTTAATTATTTCTTTTACTCAGCAGTTTTAAGGCATGAGATGTTCCCTTAATTTTTGTGTTTTTGGATTGCTAGGTATTTTTTTTATTGCTTTCGAGTTTTTCTCTATACAAGGCTTGCCCTCCTAATTTAAATGAAGAGAGTAGTTGCATCTCCATTTTTCTCCCTCTTTTCTTCTTTCTTTGTTTCTTTATATTTTCTATCTGACAAACTATATTTTTGCCCCAAAGTCCTGGTTTTTTCAATAGCTTTTGGAACTCTGAGATGAAGTTTCTGTGAGTAATCGTTCCTTTTACTACTTATCCGTAACTATACCTGCCTTCTCGTCTACATGTGTAATTTTTGTCTCGAGTGACAGCAATTACACATTTGTATGTATATGTGCCAGAATGCGTGTGTTGGTCTTTAAATGGGTTTTTGGTACATTTCAACTAACTAGCAGCATGCAGAAATTTTGGTCCCCCACATTTGCCTGGATTCCTAGTTTGTTGGTTAGAGGGAGTGGGAAGAAGGTTTTATTCTTTCATTGTTTGGAGAGTTGTTTTGTTGGTAATTTGGTATGAGATACTGCTAATCCATTTTATTGTAGCGACCACATCTCCCGTCAGCGGCAATTCACTAACCCTGTCTGCAGATGAGCTCGGACTTGGTTGTTTTTCAGGCTAATTTATGCATTGAAGTTCAGTTGTGTTCAATGTGAACACAGTAGTAGCAACCTTTCCTTTCACTATGTAGTATGTACTCGCGGCAAAGTACTGAGGATCGTGTAGGTCCTTGGTCTCTATGCAAACGCAACTGTGTATATACTAGGTAGTGAGCATTTTCTTTTTGCGACTTACAGAGGTATTTCGTTATCTAATTTCTTCAAAGTGGTTGGTGTTACTAGGTTTGACGGATCCTCATGGATGAAGCCACTAGATTTCGAGTTCAAATCGTTCTTCCTAGGTTTGAGCTTTGATTTGGGAAAGAGGAGAAGAACCTGTGTTCTCTCTTGTTGCTGGTTTAGGGCTGTCACTGAATAGTCCAATTGTGATTGTGTATGCAGATATTTTACAATTGCAGCAATTTTAACCAGTTTCTAACAGTTTGTGGCTTTTACTTGTTCATTCGGACCTCGTTTCGTTATTTCATTGCGTGCTCTGTTGAATTGGCCCTCCCATTTTTGACTGATACTATGTTTAGGCCTTCCTATTGGTAATGTAGATAGGTCTTGCAGGAAACGGTATGTGAATGAAGTGCCGGTTAGTCGGAAGCGGTATACGCTCTGTTGAGGTCGGGGTTCGGTTCTTCCTTTGTTTCGTGTTGAGTGTAGGATGTCTCTATCTCGAGCACAAAAATTGAAATCTAAAAGACCCAAATGATATTGGACGGGCCGTTCAAGAACTAGTTCATTGACATGTGCAAAAACTTGAAAGTTCTTATCCAGATGACGATTGAGATTGGACACGATGTGTTAACGATACAACCGTTAAAATTAAATAGCTAGTTGCAATTGGAATTTAATTTTAATCAATGCGATTACCATTGGTACGTATGGTTGCATAACATATGAGACGATTTTTGGTACATGTGATATTCTAAAACTATTCCAATTTATGGCGTGGGAGATTTCCGATTAGTATTCGGTGCATGGGGAAATTGGGGAATTATGGTATTTGATGCACTCTTTCATTTGGTTGTTAATTGAACTGAAGATTTGATGATCGTGATACGATTATCTATTAAGAAAACTAATGAAAATGATTTGAAATTTTTGAGTTTTAATGATAATGGCAAAATAAAGGGTAAAGTGAATAGTACCAAGATTGATTTTTTAATGTAAAAATGTGGTTTTTCGTTAAAGTGAACAGTACCATGAGTTTTTCGTTAAAACTCCCTTATCCATTTGGAAAGTGTGCTATCGAATTTAAGACCATCTAATCGTGATATGCATATTTATTTGGATTTCTGCTAACTTAAGACCCTCTAATCGTAATACGCATATCTAATTGAATGTTTGTCGGATTTGAAACCATCTAATCGTAATGTGCTTATCTATTTTGGATTATAACCAAACTGAAGATTTTTTTTTTTTTTTTTTTTTTTTCAAGGTAAGAATTTTATTAAATTCGAGTAGAGATGTTTACATCAGAAGCTAATGTATTAAACATTGCAAACCCTGTCACTAGAAGAGACTTGAGTTGTCCAAGCATTGGGAACGTGATATATCTCATTATTTTAGGGCTCCTATAAACTCTTCCGGATAGCAGCGTTGTAAATTCCATCTGGCCTCCTCCTCGCAAGCGACCTCGGTTCGACACCAACTGTCTGCAATTTTTTTTCCCCAATTTTCATTTTTTCCGTTCTTCTTCTCCGTCGAGAAAGCCATGGATAACGACGATCCCTCCGCCCGTCGCAGAAAGGTAACATCCAGCTTCTTCTCTCTCATCAAATTTCTTGTTCAATTTCACCATAACTCTATCCAGATCTGAAATTCTTGCTCTTCTTCTTTCCAGCGTAGGTTCATTCCCAAAGCCCAACCTCGCAAGAACCGTGAACCAACTGTTCCCACTCCGTAACTCTCATAATTTCACCATCCAATTCCCTTTTAATTTCGTTTTCCGTCAAAATTCATAAGATTATTAGTTTTCATTTGACATTTTTGTGCTGCGAATCGATGCAGAGACGCCGACGCCGACGACGATGACGGTCAAGAAACTCGTCGGGCCCAGACTCTGCTAAGTGAGTACAAAGTAAATCTCTCTCGTCTTTCAACTTTTTTTTCTCTCTTTATTGCAGTCCCCTTTTTTTTTTTCTTTCATTTTCTTACTTAAACAATTTCTTATTTTTTGTATGTGAATTATTTATTCATTTGTTATTTCTTTTTAATTATTGGGGTTTTTTTATTAATTAAATAAAAAACAGATTAAGCGGCTTTTGGCTTTTTTGAAAAGTTAGGTGAAGTCTTAACAATTTGATCATAGGGTGTGTTTGGTATGGTATTAAATTAGACAAATCCATAATGCTGAAACTTCCTCTTTTGGGGTTTGCGGTTTAGAGTTTAGACTTTCAAAGTTTCATTTTTCATTTGTCGGAAAATGCGACGGATTGCACATGTGGGTTCGGCAAATTAGCGAAAAAAGTGCGCCCGTCCTCTTTGCATCTTAAGTTCGAATCCTCCTTACTCTCAAGTTTGAGTCACCGTCCCCCGTATATAGAGTAGTTTAGAAACGGAACATAAATCACAATGTCTGTTTTGCCAATATGTGCACAGCTGAAATGTGGTTCTCAAGTGTATAACCTGGAATTACTCTTTCGTATGGTATCTATTTTCAAAAGGGTTATGGGCTTAGTGTAAGAACACGCGCAGATGATTGATTTCTATCAGTTTTGTATAAGCATTAGCTGCACAGATGATTGATTTCTGTTGTTGCATTTACAGGAGAGAAGACGGGGAGCTAAACTCGAAAAGAAATGTAATTTCTCGTTAACTTTGCTTGCACGTTACTTGTTTTCTTTAGATTATCCTGGGTTTGCTTTCCGTTCATGTTTGCTGTTCAATCTGCAGCCTCTGTGCAAGTTGCGTTTGGTCCTGGAGCAGCGGATGCATCCTCAACTTCTATCAGAACATTTGGAGCTGCAAAGGATGCCGATAGTAGCAAAAGCGGCAGCTTAGTTCTCAAAGGCTCTGATGATGAGCAAAGTCTCTTAACTTTTCCTTCAGCCTCTAATGAAGCTGAAACGGATGTAACTATGGAAGATGCTATTGATGCAGAACCATTTCAGATTGTCAAGAAAAATGATGGAGAATGTTGGGTAAGAACGTGCGCCATATATCTGTCTCTATGTCACTCTATCTCTCTGTATCGCTCTCTCACAAACACGTCGCTGGTGCTTCTACAGGATTATGAGAATACATACTATCCTACTACTCTCCCTCTCAGGCAACCCAACTCTGGAGACCCAGGTATTCTTTCTGAAAGCTGGAAAACCGAGGGTTTTCCTTACGCAATTGATGGCACTTTTTGTTTATAGTCGTCTTGTAATTCATAGACCTTTTGTTTTGCTTTTAGAAATCCTTAATGCGAACGAATTCGGGGAGGATGCTGAAAAAGAGTATGATGAGAGCACGATAAATCCTGCTTCAAAACTCGGGCTGCTGGTGCGTATTAGATTAGTAACTTATTTCTGACGCAACAATGTTAAACACTAAACAGAGTGATATATTTGATGGGATGTTGCTAAATTTGCTTGACAGGACGAAAAAGTGAAAGCGAAGTTGTTATTCGTTCAACTTCCTTCCATTTTGCCATTGACGTCAAAGCCATCAGCTACTGCAAAGGGCAAAGAGAAAGTTGGAAGCTCAACATCGCTGGAGAGCTCAGGTGCTCCAAAGAAGGAAGGTAGTTTCGAAGAGTTGCCAGCCGGATTTATGGGTAAAATGCTGGTTTACAAGAGCGGAACGATCAAGTTGAGGCTAGGAGATACCCTCTATGATGTAAGTCACAGCCATTAACTTTCCTTAAACTGAAAGAAAGCACGATTATAGAAGCTTCTTATCATTTTTGTTGGTTATATATATGTTAAATCATTTCGTTATCAAGTTCAATGACGTTCGGTTTACTTACCACTTACTCTTACTGTTTCACAATCCATAGAATGATGATTTCGTGTCATCTGTCCGGCACAGAGTAGTTTGTCATTAGATTTCACCTCCAACTGAGTCCAAGCTAGATTCAAGTACTATGAGAACATAATGTTCATTCATGTGCTTACGATACGCAGGTTTCACCTGGTTCAGACAGCGTGTCTGCTCAAGATGTTGTGGTAGCCAACGCTGCAGAGAAGAAATGCATCGTTCTTGGAGAGCTGCGCCAGCGAGCTGTTGTAACTCCTGATGTGGATTCCCTCCTAAATGTGATTAGCATCGATTGAATGCAGGGATGTCACCAAAATCTTGTGCATATTGAGGTGTAAGTGGGGGAATTATGCACATGAGAAAGCTGAAATGGTAGATATGTAGAGGAAAATCTTGAGAGTAAATATGATGCTAGAATTACTGAGGTTGTGTAAGCGGTTGTAGGTGAAAACGAGAAAATTCATCTGGCTAAACAATTTTACTGAATCCATGTGGTTAAACTGTTTTATCTTCGCAATTTTTTTTAGTTAATCCATCTCTTTCAAGGATAACTATTTTTTTTTTTTTACTGAATCCATGTGGTTACAACAACAACAACAAAGTCTTTCAGTATCATAGAGATTCGACGTGAAAACGGAGGGCCGCTTATCGACTACCTAACATCCTCTCCTCCTCCTGGCTTGGGACCAGCTGTGTAAAATAAACTCACACAGTTGTTGTTGTGCACTCATCATAAGAGTATATTTTTTAATATAGAAAGTTTGGAGTGCATAGTTAAATTTGTGGAGTGCGAATAACAATTCCCAAACGATATTCTAAAATTTTACCGGATAGGGAATTCGAACTCGGATAAAGAGTGATCAGATGTTCTTGGCCTTTCAAGTGAAAATTGCGTAGTTGGACCTCAACCATTCGAGTTGTGTTTTCGGTTGTAATTGTTGCCAAGAGATTGGGGTGGCAATGAAAAAATCAACTGAATCTCTAAAAAAATGGTAAATTTAACAATATTAAACAAAAATCATAGGTAATATCCATAAATCCCCATATTACAGGCAACCTGCAAATGTACCAGCACTGGAAGACCATAACAAAGCACAGTTTGAAACATAAACTGCCTAACAATGCAGAGGATTGGAAAACTTCAGCAGCAAGTCATCCAATGGGGATGTACAACGTGATGTCGTCGGATTTAGGGTTAAGCCTTGTGGGTTCGAGTAACCACCACAATCAACATGACCACAACGGAGAGCATGAATGATGTTTTCAGCTTGTCCTCAAAGCGATTGCTGGCTTCTGCTTTCGCGTTTTTACTGCTTGGAGGTTGAAAGAAGCCGCCCATGACCTTTGTAATTTTATCGATTGCTTCCATGACTTTTGCCATAGTATTTTGAAAGATCCACTTCACAATGTTTGTAGCTTTATCGTTGTTATCATTGGAATTCTCTTGTGAACTCTCGGAGCTATTGTCTTCATCTGCGTATACGATGAAAAATTCATGTCGAAACCAGCATTAGTCATGACTGCGTTCATCGAACTTGTGAGCATTGACAAGGTATTTCATCTCTCAACTATTACAAGCTATAAATTTCAAGCTTATTGCTCTTAAGCTATAAACTTCACCTTATTTCATCACTGAAACACGCATGAATATACATTCATAAGAAACAGAGGCAACTAACGCCAGGAAAACAACACGTAAAAGAGGCATCTACGATTAACAAATGACGTTTGTGAACACAATCTGGCACTTGTGAAATCCCATTGGAATATTAGAGTGTTATAATTAGAACCTATAAGTCAATCAATGATACTCCTTATATTCATATCACACCAACCTGCATAGAAGGACTCCCGGAGCTCGCGCACCACCTCATTGTTCATCACAGCATCCCAAACCGCTGTATCAGATGACAATGCCATCACCATTCTCTGCACAAGAAAATACCCTTATGACATAATTCTAAAAATTTCATCCTCAGCAAGATAAAATGTGAAAATAATTTATCAAACAGAATCAACGGTCTTAATTCTTTAAGTTTACATGCACTCTTGAAACCAAAATTCAGAAATGTATGAGAAACAAAAACGAAAGATGTTAAAGAAAGAACCTGCACAGAAGACTCAGTCTGCAAGAGATGGAAAGCATCATAAACTCTCTCAACACCGTGAGACTGCAACATTTTTGAATTATTACAAAGATAGGCAGAAGGCTCCATCCAATCTAATTCTGACCCAGCTGAAGGTGCTGGGTGCACAAACCCAGCAGAAGGACTTGTAATTTGATCATCCACATCTCTGTCTGACTCAGAACCAAACTTATCCCTGATGAAAGGACTGAGAACCCTAAACCATTTCATCAAACAAGGCATGATTAGTGTAAACTACGACACTAGGCAGCTAATTAATCATTTTTTTATTTGACAAGTTGATAAACTAATCTAAATTACGGATTTAAATTCGAATGCGATAGGTCATGCACACCTGCCCTCGCCAACAAGCCTGACCCACAGCTGCCGCCATAAGTTTTTTTATGACGCGATGATAAATTAGACTAATTTACAAGCACGGGCAGGAAAATTTGAATTCGAGTGCCCCAGGCAATAAAGACTTCCTTAACGAACCTGCCTAACTCGCGTATACTGTATAAAACACATACACAAAGGGTTTTATTTATCAGAGACAAAGAGTATTGAGTTGCTTACTGTTGAAGGGCAGAGACAGCATTGTGAACTTCATGCTTGGAAGGAACAGGTCCAAGAACAAAATCATCCATAAACCCATGTGAAAGCCTCTCATCATCCTCACTGCTAACCCCATTATCCACAGTCACCCAATCAAAATCATCAAAGCGAGGGGAAGAAGGCCAACTGGGTGTCCCAGAATTGGAAGCCAGAGGAATATTGCATGAGGAAAAGGGAGAAGTGGGTGAGGAGAGAGAGAGGTTGTGGGAAGAACTGGGCTTCTGGTTGTGCCTAGAAGTGGAGGTGGCGGTAGTATTTGTGGTGGTGGTATTAGGAGCAGTAGAACTGGAAGAAGAAGATAGGGGTTCTTGAATTGGTGGGCCACCAGCAATAGTTCTGGTGACTGCTGCCCTACTCACAGCCTTAAACATGCTTCCTCCTCCACCTCCTCCGCCCATGCTTCTCCCACCAAACATCATTGACACACAACTTTTAGGTTTTTTTTCTTCTCCTTTTTTAGTTCTCAGACTATGTATCTGTGTCTTCCTTCTACGTTATGTAAACCTAGGAGGAGCCAGGATTCAGTGGATTCCTTTGCTTGTCTGCCTCTGACTCCTGTTCTGTTGATATTCTCGAGGCCAGGATGTGGATAGGTATATAAAATGGTCCAGTGTTCCATTGGCGTCACAAACTTCTTGTTAACAAAAGAAGGCTCCACGTTGGTTCCTTGAGGGAGGTGGCTTCCCCTTATCTTTCTGTTGTTTATTCGTTTGCTTTTATTTTTGGCGAAAGTTTATTCCTTTGCTTGGATGTATATCATTCATTATTTTCTGTTGTTATGTACTTAACGTTAACCCAAATAAAAATACTTTATTTATAACATGTGTGAACTTGGCCGGTCGATTAGGGTAGTGAACAATGAACTCAAAGTTCTAATCTTTATTATATCGGAACAAATAGGGTCCCTAGAAATTTTGAACCAAGTGGTAGATTATCTTATCGGTTAAGACATCTTCTTCATTTTACTATATCTTGGTTTCAAATTCTTAGAGTAAGATTCTCTCTGAATTTCTTCCATCCAGATTCCTTCCATCATGTACGTTCAACCGAAAATCAAATAGTCATAAATTCATTAACTGTCGTCTTCACTGTTCGTCTTCTTTCTCTTCTCACTCTCTCTCCGACTCTATTCTCCATCTCTCTCTCACTCTTCTCTCTCTTTATCTTCTCTAACCCTAATTTTCTGACTTTTTTTTGGTTGTGAAAACTTTTTGTTCCCAATGGCCCAACCAATTAGAACCCAGAAAATTTTGCACAAGTTCGGCCTAAAAATCACCACTAGGGAGGCCCAAGTTGGGAATGCATGTACAGAAAACGGGAGAACCAATGGAAAATATTATAAAACCCTAGCTAGTTCCGAAAACCTAAATAAACGTCCAAGTTTTAGTAGAAGAAACGGGAGAGGACGGAGGAGATCGGTCTCTCCACCGACAATGGGTACTGTACTTGATTGATTAATGATGCTACTGGTTTTTGCTGACGAGAAAAACTTGGCAAAGTTAAGAAAACATATGAATTTTGTGCTTTCCGTTGCATTTCTCCCCAACCCATGAAAGTGAAACCTAAGAAATGAAAATGTTATTTTGCTCGTGTTCTATGGAATTATTATTTTTGTTTCGTCATTGCTTTAGTTTTGAATGTGATGTGTTTTAGTGTTTTGAAATATAATAGGATACTACCAGTCAGCGTTAGGGAGGAGGAAGCCATCCGATGTTATGAATACAACCAAAATGAAGATTCAGTCGACAAAGATGACTAGTGTTTGTTCCTTCTTTGGCCCTTCCTGAGACAATAAGGGGGAGATGTTATTTTAGCTAGGGGGAGTTTTTATTTGGTTGTATTCATTATGTATGATGGGGGCGGTAGTATCCTGGAAAGTTCGAGGAGAATCTGATCGATGGCCGCATTAATGTCGTTCCACTTTCACTCAGAGACTGGAAAAATCGAGTAGCCAAGGCGTGGAGACAAAACTACCTTCTAGTTATGGATGTATTAAGATGAGTTTTATAAGTTTTTTTTTTTTTTTTTTTTTTTTGCATTCATTCCTCTTAGTGTATCATGGCTTGGTAGCCTAAGATTTTCTCAGTGGTGAGTTTTGCCTCGTTGAATTTTACATGTATGTCCACTCTCTATGTTTCTACTAAATATTAATGTGTAGGATTTAGTCTACATAACTGGTTAATTTAAACTACATTTTGAATTAGACTATAAGCTTGAACGTATTCACCCCTAAGTTAGATTGGTACCATCCAAGAACTTTCATTAGGGCAATTGTTTAACCTAGAAAATTTTTTGCATTGAATTTGAGTTTTTGGACATCCACATAGTTTTGAGAATTGAGAAGTATCTCTCATTTATCACCGTTCAAGTGGTTGATGTTATACGATATCTTTTACTAAAGAATTTTGCGTGTACCTGAAACGCTATCACGTGATGGAACTAATTTATGTATTATTATATAAGTGGGCGATATAGTTGATATGTCACACTTTTTAGATATATTAATCATTTGAGTGAAATAGTAACATCGAGATATATATATATATATATATATATATATATATATATATATATATAAACGGGAATATTACCCCTTTTAACTGTCTTCCTTGCAGGATCAACTGGATCTGCTTGAACTGTGAAGGGTCTGTAAAACCAACCCATAAGAGAGGCAGCTGTAATGCTTTCCTTAACGAAAGTGACGTTTAGAGCCCGCCATGTCTTCAAGAACACCTTCCTGGATTTCGGGGATGGTTACTAGGAGGAGTCTCTGGCATGGATTTCTTAGTCGAGTCCGATGGTTTAACCGGGCAAAGGGATCATCATTCATTGGGGTGTTAATCGAACGTAAGACTATCATGATAAGCTCGTTCATTTGGATGTCTACCGAACTTAAGACCATCTGATATTAATACGCTATATCCATTTAGGATTATAACCAATCCTAAGATTAGTTGATTATTAATAGTGTCACAAAGCCGTCACTTAGTACTATGATCTAGTAGTATTACTTTCACTTGTAAGTGAAAGGTCTTATTTATTTGCTTCGATTCTTGTCAAAAACAAATTGAACTCACTTTATTGTTAGTCTATTATGAGACTAAATCCACCATCCCCTAGTGTAGATAATATCGTTTGTTCAAAAATAAAAAATAATGTCACAAAGCCTGTTATTACAAGTATATTGGGCGAAATTTGACGAATTGAGTAGTATACTGATGCATTAAGGACTTTTTATTAGCGTTACAAACATAACGCTACAAAGACACGAATAAAACATTTTAAGTCTCTTTATCCAATTTTATTAGTGGATTCCTACCAAATTTAGTTAAGTTATTCAAGCATTAGGAGCAAGTATATATGTAATTATCTATCTCCAGAAACGTTGCCGGATGGCAGCGTGGTAAATTTCGTCTATCATCTTCGAAAACGACCTCGGTTCGACAACCGCCTTATTTTTTTCGTCCTTCTTCTCCGTCGAAAAAGCCATGGATAGCGACGATCCTTCCGCCCGTCGCAGAAAGGTAACATCCAGCACTTTCTCTCTCATCAAATTTCTTGTTCAATTCCACCATAACTCCATCCAGACCTGAAATTCTTGCTCTTCTTCTTTCCAGCATGGGTTCATTCCCAAAGCCCAACCTCGCAAGAACCACGAACCAACTGCTCCCACTCCGTAATTCTCATAATTTCACCCTCCAATTCCCATTTGATTTCATTTTTTGTCAAAGTTGATATCATTATTAGTTTTTCATTTGACATTTTTGAGCTGCGAATCGGTGCAGCGGCGTCGGCGGCGACGACGATGACGGTCAAGAAACTCGTCGGGCGCAGACTCTGCTGAGTGACTACAATGTAAGCTCTCTCAGCCTTCAGCTTTCAACTTTGTTTTCTTTCTTTATTGCTGTCCGTAATTTATTTATTTATTTATTTTTGCATTTTCTTGCTTAAACAATTTCTTGTTTTTAGTACGTGAGTTATTAATTCATTTGTTATCTTTTTAATTATTGGGTTATTTTTTGTTTAAAATAAAAAATAAAGAGATTACCCGGCTTTTGGCTTTTGGCTTTTTTGAAAAGTTAAATAACTCTGGTGGCAATTTGGTCATAGGGGTGTGTTTGGTATGGTATTAAATTAGACAATCCATAATATGGAAATTTCCTCTTTTTAGAATTATGTCATAAGGGTATTTTGTTGTGCAGAGAATGGTGATCGCATTGTCATCTGATACAGCGGTTTGGGATGCTGTGATGAACAATGAGGTGGTGTGGGAGCTCCGGGAGTCTTCCTATGCAGGTTGGTGTGATATGAATTTCAGTAACGAGTATCAGTAATTGAATTTAGGGTTGTAATTATAACATTCTAACATTGCAATAAGATTCCACGAGTCTCATATTGTGTTCACGAGCGTCTTTTGTTATTCGTAGATGCCTCTTTTACGTGTTGTTTTCCTGGTGTTAGTTGCATCTGTTTCTTATGAATGTATGTTCATACGTGTTTCACAAGTTGGATGAATGTAGTCATGACTAATGCTGGTTTCGACGTGAATTTTTCATCATAGACGCAGATAAAGACAATAGCTCTGATAGTCCACAAGAGAATTCCGATGATAACAACGATGAAGCAACAAACATTGTGAAGTGGATCTTTCAAAACACTATGGCAAAAATCATGGAAGCAATCCAGAAAATTACGAAGGTCATGGGCGATTTATTTCAACCTCCAAGCAGTGGAAATGTGAAAGCAGAAGCCAGCAATCGCTTTGTGGACAAGCTGAAAACATCGTTCATGCTCTCCGTTGTGGTCCTCTTGATTGTGGTGGTTATTCGAACCCACAAGGCTTCACCCTAAATCCGACGACATCACGTTGTATATCCCCATTGGATGACTTGCTGGTGAAGTTTTCCAATCCTCTGCATTGTTGCATTGTTAGGCATTTTATGTTTCAAACCGTGCTTTGTTATGGTCTTCCAGTGCTGGTACATTTGCAGGTTGCCTGCAAATGGGGATTTATGGATACGATCTATGTTTTTTGTTTAAAGGGGGAGTCCAAGACAACAAGACCCCCCACGTTGCAAGAGTCGGATGAGTAACTACACAACTTTACCCTTACTTTACCTATGATTTTTGGTTAATATTAGTAATTGCTTTTTTTCGAGATCAATTAATTTTTTTCATTACCACCCGAATCTTTTGGCAACAAGTAGAACCGAAAACACAACTCGAACGGTAATTACCAAATAGTTGAGGTCCAACTATGCAATTTTCACTTGAAAAGCCACGTACATCTCATCACTCTTTATCCGAGTTCTCCATTAGATTTCAATTGTTTAGAATATCGCTTCAGATTTTTTAGGTGTCGTAATAGTTTTCTATTGATTTGTTAAAAATAAAAGGTTTTTTTTTTTTTTTTTGTCAAAATAGTTCATGAGATTGACATAACTCTTTATTTTGATCTTTAACATTGAAATCGGTGGAGGTAATCCCTGAGTTTGTCCACCATTAATCATTTTAGTCATTCTGTGAAAAATCTCCGTTAAATGAAAAAGCAAGTAGAGGGGTTGATTGACAAAATGACCCTCAATTTAATGGAGATTTTTTACGGAATGACCAAAATAACTGACAATTGACAAACTTGTCGATTTTCAATCTGAAGGTTGTATTTGGTTAATTAATGATGTTACTGGTTTTGGCTGATGAGAAAAACTAGGCAAAGTTAAGAAAATGGGTGCATTTTTGCTCACCACCTTATTTAGTACGTTTGATGAGTTTAAATTTTGAGATTTGTATCCATCCACAACACAGATCTTAAAATTTAAACTTGTTTAATGGTAATAAATGTGGTGAGCATCAACATCACTTGAGAGTGGCAAGCAAAAATATTTCCTAACAAAATATATGAATCTTGTGCTTTCCGTTGCATTTCTCCCCAACCCATGAAAGTGAAAAGTAAGATTTGAAGATGTTATTTTTGCTCGTTTTGTGTGGAATATTTTATTTTGTTTCCGGTTGCTTTAGTTTCGAATGTTTTAGTGTTTTAGTGTTTTAGTGTTTTGGTCCATGTATGGACTGATTTTGCTGGATATTGTTGTCGTTAGAAATATTTTATTTTCGTTTTTGGTCGAAGTCGTCGGAAATAATTAGAGTTTTTGCCCTCGATAATGTTACACTTAAAGACGCTTCAAACCTCATATATGCTTTTGAAAAGCACCATTCCTTTTTTTCAATAGAAGAAGGGTACCAAAACTATTTCACAGTCAATTATCAAACAAGTGTTTTTTTTTCTCCAATTACTCTTAAGTGTTTTGTTTAATTGAACTTATAAGATTGGTTAAGCGTTCTTGAGTATTTAGAGTATTCTTCTTCTGTAATACAGACACAGTTATACGAAAAATCAAGAAATAGGATAGATGGTCCATTTTGTTGCATGTTAATGGTGGAAGATAACGGTATTCTTTATCCCCCAACTGCTCGGTTGGGAATTATACCCGATGTGCTTCAGACTTTTTGACTAAAGTTTACCTCTTTGCAGGCTATGTTGTTTACCGTGTGCGTGGGGTGGACGTAAGAGACCAGTTTTTAAGGGTATTGTGTATAGTAAACCCTCAAACCAGGGCGTCACTCAATTGAAATAACAACGGAGCAAGCGCACGGTTGCAGAGTAGCTGGCTGGCCAGAAACTAATCGGTCTCAAGGTTCTTACTGGGTTAACGAGGTAATCACAACAAGCTGATTAACTTGATTGCATTCATATATTAATTATATACATGCTGTATTATCTTCTAATTTTAGGGTTTGTCGACAAAATTATGATGGCTTGTTGTGATATATGTGACGGGGGACATTGATCAGTCCCTAAACTGAACGGAGCAGGCAACCAATGCTTGTACATTTCAAATGTTAACATCGCATATCGATTAATCTTCACATCCTATCGTCTTCTGGAGCAGCCTTTACAGTTTGGGATAGGCCATGAGACCACATTTTCCATTTTATATATTTGTTTGGGCCCAAAATACTATTGTTGGGCCGAGCAGCAGGATGTGCTCGGCCCAAGGTGATGACAAATACTATGGGCCGAATAATAAATCCTGGGCCAGATGGCAGGGTCGGCCAAATCCTATCCTAAGTAGTCCGGATAAACGGAAAAGGTCGAGGAAGTCCTGGTGCGACCAGGATTCTCGACCGGCAAGGAATGGAGTCTCGAAAAGAAGGAAAATTCAGAATCCCAGTGGGAGTAGGTTTGTTCGAGTTAGAGTCGAAATGGGACAAGGACTCCCAATCCAAATCAGAATTGGTTTCAAGGAATGGGGTACTATAAATACAAGAAATCATGCAACGGAAAAGCCCTTCAAAATCAGCATACAAAGCCCTGCGCAAAACCTCTCAAACACCTTGAGATTTTCCCTTTTCTTTTCCTGCTGACACACATTCAGTTTGGATAAACAGCACTGTGGAAGCACCCGGCGAGCATCTTCAGTTTGGATAAACAGCACTGCTGCCGCAGAATCAGCCGACCGAGAAGCACCTTCAGTTTGGATAAACAGCACTGCGTCGAGGTCGACCGGTTATCTATCTAAGTCTCGGCCGAGAAGGGTTTTCGAACCTTTGTTGGCAGAGGTCACCTTGCTAGCCTTTTCGGCATAGTTAGGTGTTACGAATTGCATTGCTCGGCGTACTGGACGCCGAGTTATTTTATGATTGGATACTCGCAAGTAAGTTTTAGGGTTCGGCATTCCGACGGCCGAACTACGTTTACCATCAAGACATACATCACGTTTGAGTACCTGTGCCCATATAGCTTGGTCTCGATTCGACGTGCTTATACTCTTACGAATATAATCACAGTGACCGAATCGGGTTCCGACGATTTGTGAACTCCGCAGAATTAGCAGCCTTGTCTTCAGGCTGTAGAACCCAGAGACCGAGAGTGTTCCTTCCTCGGTCGCAATCGCAAGATAGAGAAGTCCACGACGCGCTCAACGCGACAACAAATTTTACTCCTCGGCCAAGCTCGGCCGACGAGTTGGCACGCCCTGCATTCAATCGAAGGACGTAGTTAGCTTGTTAGTTACTCGGCCTGCGCGCCACGTAGTTTTTTTAATTTTTAAAGTCAACAATATTAAATATAGAAAATTAGAAACTTAATGCGAGTGCTTGGTACCCTTGACTTCTGAATGACATAAGTTAGGGTAATTGTTTAACCTAGAAAATTGTTTGCATTGAATTTGAGTTTTTGGACATGCACATATATAGTTTTGAGAACTGAGAAGTCTCTCGTTTATCACCATCAACCATTTGATGTTATATGATATCTTTTACTAAAGAATTTTGTGTATAATTGAAACACTGTCACGTGATGCTACTAATTCACGTGTTATTATATAAATGACCGACATAGTTGATATGTCACACTTCTAGAATATATTAATAATTTGAGTGAAATAGTAAAACATGGGGATGGCACATATAAACAGAAAAATTACCCCTTTTAACTGTCTTCCTTGCAGGATTCAACATACAAATACTATGAGGGGCAATCTTGGTTGAAGCTGCCCACAATGCAATCCACAACGACACAAGGACGTACGAACTGGATCTGCAATCGGTTCACAACCACAGGGGGCTTGTCGGACTCACTTCTGCTGGAAAGAAGTGCAGAGGCTTGAATATCAAGGGACACTTGCACCGCAAGGTACGACCGTCGAGGAGGGCAAATTGGAAACATGGTATCTCTTCCACGATTTCGTTGAATGTACTGACTTTGCTAGTTTATGTTTGGGTTTAGGCATTGGAAGAGAGAAGCTGTCGAGTTTTTCCATAGGTAAACTAGCTTTGGACTATGTATCATACGAATGCTTAAATAAGTTGGTTTTTGCCCCTTCTATAAGTTCCTTTTTATATATTTAACCAAAAAAACTGGCAGAAAAAAAAATATTTCGGTAATTGCTTTTGTGATTGATTCAATATTTAAGACATTTCTAAGCCGTTTGTGTGGAAGGCAAATGGTTTGGGCTCGAATGAATGAATCTGTTCACCAAAAAAAAAGAAAATACATAGAAGTTAAATTCCTTTTGTTTTTGTTCTTTTTGGTGGGTGGCTTTTGCTTTATTTCTTTTAGAATTATTTAAGAATGCCACGTCGTTATCGGATCAATTATTAAAAACTTGTTAAGTTAATGAGCTTGACACAGCACGATCTATTAAATAACGGATATGACACGAAAACAACACAAACACATCCATTTACCAAGTCTAGCTGTATCCCCCATCCAAAAGGCAATCGTTCCTTCAGCTCCCCCAACATTGCCACACACACACAAAATGTCAAAAACCAAAACTTTTTTGCCGTTGACCAAAATTAACAAGAAAATAAAACAAACCCCAAATCATGCAAAAATCTAACTGCAAATCAATCTGTCTATTAACACAACCGATAGAACAAGGTATAATGGAAATAATAGAAGTGAACATTTTAACTTTCAACTCAAATGAGCAGAAAGGTTATCTTACGCGTTTAATCATAATGAAAACTAAACGACTTAAATGCTTTTTTAGGTTAGTGGAATTAGGGCGGAAAGTGTGATGGGTAGGAGTGCATTGGGTTTAGAGTTCGAGATCCTCTAATAAGCCGAAAAACAAAATTGATCAAATTGCTAGTGTAGTTAGCTAGGTTGATGAGGTTGGAGCCTTAGCGAGACGAAAGAAGAAACTGTGATGATTCATAGGACTCCCACGGGTATATTGGTTGTCCTCCAATATCTCCACAAATGACCAACAATGGTAATTATAAGCTTTGAAATCTTGGGCACAAAAGTGGTACAAAAAGAGAAAGATGAAACTTATGATTAAAATGTAGACTAGGGTTGCAGACAAGTATCCAACAAAGACATATGAGTATAATCTTCCAAAAGGAAATGATGGTGGTTTTTGAGTTTTTCCTTGGGAGATTGAATTTCCTCCACAGTTTTCGTAGCATTTAGGAGAAATGTCAGGTAAACTAAATTTGCAAGCTAAATGATGTGTTATCAATAAGAAATAAATACGTTAATTAGCAACTAATAATAATCAAATCATCAACTTTCATGTTTTTTAATTTACAAAATTTTGTTTATAAATTTAGTCTCCCGAACATTACCTTAGCACTTAGTCTTTAATTTTCTTTCAAAAGTATGAAACAATGCATTTTAAAGAGAAGTGGGTGGGCCAACGAGGCTTGGTTGGGTTGAGAAAGATCATTCTCTTTACTAGAACAAGACCTAGATTCGAGTCCTGCTGTCGACAATCTTTCTTGGTGTGCAATGTATAAAAACCAAAAAATAAGTTAAAACTCTTTCTATAAGTCCTCCAATAGGCATTTGGTATTCAGAATACCCGCCCCTCTCCTAAACTTTTGTCAATAAAAAAGAGAAAAGCTGGGGTGGGGTGGGGTGGGGTGGGGGGATAAGAAACACTCTATGATCATTTTGTCCATGAATAATATATACAAGACAGAAAATGTTATCGAACTCAACTATTTTTCTAATATTTTTCCTAACTATCTCACACAAGATGGAATATTATGCGCGGGACTTTGGTGGAAAATTGAAACACTGTTAGCATTAAGATATATAACAGGTGTAAGAAAACATTAACAATATCTCTTTGACTGTATATTATATGTACTTATTATATCTTTGTGGCTGAATTACGAATGCAATTTTCGTTTGATCAACGAATTAAAAGATAGCTTTGAGATCACATTACAATGTGACTGAACTAGCGAAACATGCATGTTCAGGTACATGTTTGATGTATGAAAATGAAGCGGATAGATAACCAGGAAGGCACATACTTCTGGATCAATGAATTTGGATGTGCCTTCATGTAAAGAAGACATAAAAACTAAAAAATATCAGGGCTTTTATCATCTCCTCTTGACCTAACAATGTAATTTGGGGCAGCTTCCCAATACCGTCCCCAACACTTTTCTATCCCCTTGCTTTAGAAGGTCTTGTAAATCATTTCCTCGTCGATCTCATTTTTCTAGGTGCATTTTTCTCACGTTTAAAGTGATTGGTAATGCTTATCATCCTACTTATTAACATTAAGTGAATTTAAATATTGAGATTTATGTTTATTCATTACACAGATCTCAAAATTTAAACTCATCAAACAGTAATAAATAAAGTGGTGAGCATCACCGTCACTTGAGGATAGTAAGCATCACCATCACTTACGGATGGGAACAAAAATATCTCCCATTTTTCTACACATACACTCAAAATAACTGGTGGTGCTCTCAATTGTCTCAACCTATCTTAATTTTTCAGCATCTTTTTCCTTCTAAACAAAACACCAAATGATAGAGCATGGCATGTAACTGCAATGATTTTTTTTTTGTATGTTGTTCAAATTCACTTAGACCACAAGGATTCACCCACATATAAAGGTTTCAAATGGGTGATTATTACAAAAAGCTAATCGATCACATGGATCGCTCTTAATTACCTTAACTTTCTAAATTAATCTTCCCAACAAGTTGTTTACAAGCTAAACGACAAAATTTTGCTCCTCTTACAACTAGTTAAACCCTTTCCCCCTTTTATTAATGATATAACTTGCATTGGGGATCGAAGTCAATTGACCTTCCTTTGTATATTTTATGAATTCTTATAACAAAATGGTAAACCGTAGGCAAGTATGTTTATCTATTTTCTTATGACCGGATAACCCCCACACCAAAGGCAAGTATACTGTATTACTACTCCAAATTAGACTAAGAAAATGGTGATTTAAATCTCGTAAGCAGTAAATTAAAGAAAAATGCTCTATCTACCAAGTTAATTCATCACTTACACATATAAAAGTTGGTAAGTTTTTTTTGGCTTCATATACTATGTTAGTAAATATTACTCTATGTATCAGACCTCTAAATATATAGAGGATGTGGATAAGTTTACAAGATCAGAATTCCATGCATGTGTCTTGCTACTTAGCACTAATTAAGGTGATATCCATCACAAGACGTCATTTAATTAGACACCAACGTGGAGAGTAAAATATAATTTTGGATAATGTGTTTGAAGCAGTTGTTAATTACTCCTATTCTTTTTCCCCCCTAAAAGATGAACCACTTTTGGGATTCATCATATGATTCTGCACAAGCATATTAACGATAAGCATAGGTTTGGGGCATCTCTATATATCTTGTTTCTAAGAATTTGGGAAAAGGTCAAGAGCTCATATTCAAAACATAAAACAACAACAATGAATATATAATGAAGTTTAAACAAAAAACACTAATTAAGACGACGAATTGAGTTATTTTCCTTCAAATCAATAAAGTTGACTTGCCCATGAATCTTTTATGGTAGAACTTAAACTTTTTTTTTATGGTATTAGAACATGTTAAACTATGTATGAAGCTCAACGGTCATATGTGCTCTACGTTACCCAATCCGTGTTGTCCACATAATTGGGTCGAAAAGTCGTCACACGTGAATGGGTGTGTGAGGATGTGAAGGTAAAAATGTCTCATATTAGTGAAAGAAAAAAAACTTTATAAAGGCTTGCAAGAGATTAGGCTATTTCCCCTATTATCAACTGATTCTACGATAGAGGCCCAACCTTCTTAAAATTGCATGTCCATGTCTTGATGGAGGGAGGGCAAAATTGTATTTGTATATGACTGGTAGATGTACGTTGAGATATATTAGCTTTTGGCTCCAAATCTTGACTTAGGTGATCTCACATGCTGATCATATCACTCACCTTCAAACCCTAATAATTCTGTTCTCCACTAATTAGAAAGTGCATGCTCTTATGTGAAGAAAAACACACACAAAAGAGGATACACCAAAAGGGAAAAATTAATTTCAAGGGGCAAGAAAATGACTATATGCCAGAGAAGAGGAGAGGATAGAAATTAGGAGGGGAAAGATTACTCCTTCGGTGACTGACTGAGTGTGAATAGCCGAACAGTAACACTGGGACCGCAACTCCCACAGTGTTTTATTTTATGCAGAAAGAATGAAGTGGGGTCCTTCTTTTACTCTCACTCAATCTTATTCTCGAGTATGTTCAATTTTTTAATCATTATGTTATTTGACCCTACCTAGGGTTTCTATTTCTGCTTTTGTTTGGGCCATGCTGGTTTGTATTGTAAACGTCTATTGCGTACAGAGTCTTCGAGCAGAAATGTTTCATGTGCATTTGGGGCCTTTGACATGTACACAGATGTCAGTGGCTCAGTTTTTCATTGACTTGCAGCTTAGTTGTTTGAATATTCCAATTAATCTCGAAACAATGTAAAAGAAGGGAGATTAGAGACATCAAAGTTGTCTGTTTAAGGTTTTATATTGGCGAAGATTCTAGTATGTTGCAATGTATTTTATATAACGAGACTTTAAACTTATAAATTTTTCTTGACTATGCATCTAACAGCCCAAAGTGTCATTGTATCTTACATACTGGTGCATCCTATACATTGGCAGACTAAGGGAGATTAGAGACCAATAGTGTTGTACGAAACTTCTAACAAGATGTACACAAGCAACAGCAGTGCTGTATTCATCCATGCCGGTACAAATATATGCACAGTAAGATTCAGGACAAGTATTTATAGGGGCTATTCAAAGCTAACCATGTGACGATAGTAACGCTATCGAATGTGTTTGGGTACATGAAAGCAACGTGCTTCAAGTAAGAACAAAGTTTTTTACGCGAAATCTCAGTTTTTCATCATTGTTTTTCCCTAGATACTGTGGCATGGAGCGTTTAGTGGATAGATCGAAGAAGGATTCACCTGTCATGACGGTATATTCCTATGCGAGAGGAGTGAGATAAAGACACATTGGGTACCATGCATATACCTCTGGGACAAGTAGGTTTTCTGCACCAGTAGGCCTAGAACTAACGGCCAACAGAAACAGACAGATTATTACAATGTTTGGTAGCTTGTTATTTTCGAAACTCGTTGTTAGTATGTACGAGTACGACTGCAAGGATTCGAGAATCGAGATTAATCGAAAATACAAAATGGAAGAGTCGCGTTGAACATTCAAATATTGACAAATATAGCACCTTCTGATCGTAACCGTTTATCAATTTCTCGAATATAACAATTTCCACTCTGGCTTTTTCGTCATACAAATATTATCACCCATCCTAATTCCAAATAAAAAAGAACAAGAAAACAAAAGAAAGAAATTGGAAAACGGAAAAAGCAGAGGGTGAGAGAAGGAAGGGGAAAAGAGAGAAAGAAGCGTCAGAGAAAAAGAAAGTGGGCGGAGCAGGAGGAGCAACCGTTATAGAAACTGAGATCAAAATCACGCGTTGGCGTGGGGGGCAAAAGGAGCCTTCTTGCCCATCATGCCTCTTGATGCCTCGTGTCTCTTGTGCCATGCCATGCCCTATTGTGGTGGTGGTCACCTCCGTCACGCGGCCTCATACCTTCCTCTACCCTAATAACGCATGCACTTTATTCGTTCCGCTCTCTCATATTTACCCTCTTCTCTTTACTTAATTTGTATTTATAATTTTATTTTTAGGATTACTTGTATTTTGCACCCATGTTTATTATCTAAAAATTTTCCTACAAACTATCGAGGAAGGGGAATTGGACCTAGGATTTTCAGGTGCAAGAATAATTGTCCTTAAACACTTGAGCTACAAGTTTTTTGTCGAGAAGAAAAAACCGTTTAAAGTAATTACAAAGTGTTACATCACCAGCCTGTATCAAGTTAACTACTATGTGTTTTTTTTTTTTTTTAATTTCTTATTATTAAGGGAGGTTGAAGAATTCGAAACTATTACTATAATTTACGGGGACGCATGAGTAAAAACCCAACACCCTGCTCACTTGGATATTGGACCGCATTCAACTACTACGTATTTTATTTTGCTCTCATTTGGGACGTTTTATGTTTATACGAACATTAAATTGATGTTACGTGAACTATTAACTTGATGTTACATGAGATTATACTGTTTTTTCTTAATAAAAAGTTCTTATATTTACTGTTTATTTAAAAATGTGAATTCATGTGACACCGATATAATGTTAGTAAAAGTAAAAAATGAACTCCCAAATTACAACGCTAAGAATAACAGTTAACTTGATAGTTCAACAGTTAACATTAAGTATATTTTCTCAAAATTTAAGTAATAAAGATCAAAATGTCATTGACCACAAACTACATGGTGCAAAGTATGATTTGTTCTATTATATTTACAATAAATTTGTGAACAAGGCGAGGATGTTACAACTTTCCACTAGACAAGACGACAAAGTGAAGGGTACGAAGGAGACAAAGTGATCCTGAGCCGCACTATAGCATTGTCACACATTCTCTCGTAGTTTGGCCCACCTGGCCACCCCACCGTTCTCATGGCCCCATCAACCATGACCTGGCCTTCTCTCAGAGTTCCGGAGACTTTTTCAGTTACCGCATATTTGAGCGGTGCTCTAAATGTCAAAATGTAAGTGAAGAAAATAATATACAAGTGACCTGTAATTCAGTGTATTTTTCTAACATTTGAGGTTTAGTGTTTAATTTTTTTCTTTTTGTAGTCTAGATGAATTTAGTGTAGTTAAATTAGCATTGGTCTAATCACTCAATACTACGGCTTTGTGATATTCTTCTTTACTTGTAAGTGAGAGGTCTTAGTAAGTGAGAGGTCTTAAATTCGAATCTCGTGGATAATGAATTCGATACGAAATCAGACCCATTTTGTTGCTTAGCCGAGCTCCTCCCTCTCCTTAGCATAAAATATATCGTTGTACTAAAAAGAACTAACATTGGTCAAAAAAAAAATAGTGAAAGAAGTTATGCATTTTTCTGTGTCTCTCCATTTATTTCATAACACATTGAGTACCCGCTTGAATACCCGGCAGTTAAATCTCTCCAAAGATTGAAATTGTGGTAATTTACCTGAATGTGAATGGTTGAATGGTAAATTGGTTCCGATAAGAAATGCATGGAAAGAATAAGAACATAAGACGTCCCTTTCAAATTCCTCGTCTCTCTCGTGATGGTATGCAGCATCGTCTGAGCACTCATTCAGCACGCGCAGTTGAAAAGCCATGCCTAAAGCAAGTATTCTTATAATTTGAAATCTCCATTCTACCATCATAGAATGCGACTATATAGAATATGTAAGGCCATTTAACCGAAGGAGGGCCAAATTTTATATCATCTCCAACCGAGGGGGTCAAAGAGTTATAGACCAAACATAACCTTTTTGACAAAAAATCATCTCCAACCGAGAGAGCCAAAATGTCATAGACCAAACATAATTTATTATTTTAATTGAATTATTATAGTTAATTAAATTAAATTACCATATTAAAATAAGATTTCGGACATATTGGAAGATTATTGAAAGAGGTGGCCATTTGAAAATTATTGAAAAAAATTAAAGGAAAGATTATTGGAAGATAATAGAATGTGAAGAATTAAAATAAAATGAGGCAAGATAGTATGAAATGGTGAAAAGTATGTGAGAAATGGTGTAGGAAAAAAAAATTAGAAAATTTTATTTAAAAAAAAAAATTCGTCCAAAAAAAAAAAAAAATGGGCTAGGTTCATCGAGCTAGCTAGCTGGCTGGAAATGGGCAACCATTTGGCCTAGCCCTCGATTGAAGACCCTTTTTGTATCATTTCGAGCTATTTTTAGTCCTATGGTCCTTTGGCCGAGTCGGTTAAAGATGGCCTAAGGTTTTCGTCTCCTCCTAAGACTAATAAAATTACCACTTTAGTATTTTTTTTTCTTCTGAAATGGGTGCTAGCTAGTGCTTCGCTACGGCATTTCACCATTCGGGAGACTAAGAAGACTCACAAAGATATTTAGCCTCTTTCTGACTACCATCATGTGATCCACCAACTTTAGAAATTGAACACAAAAATGCCGCGTAAACTACCTCTTTAATTTAACTCTGTTGTTTTTTCTTTTACTTTATTTTCTTTTATTTTCTTGTTTTCTTGAATTGTTTATTTGGTTTCGATTATTTTATGTGACATTCTGTTGGAATTTGGAGAAAAGAGAGATCCAAATTGGCAACGAAAGGAGGACAGCTCACGAAAGCTTAACTTGTACTTCTTGAACCATGCAATTGTGCGTATTGGTTCTCACTGCTGCCACCAGTAACTAACTTAAATATACGCTTTTGATTCTAGTTATCCAACTAATTGTTTTATTTGGATGCTAATAATTTGTGTGATATTGACATATTGTCAGTTTTTTTTTTTTTTTTTGTTTTTTTAGCTAAAACGGTTTTTGAGATTAAGATGGAAACAAATACTCATAATCACTTAATTTACAATGAATGTTTAAATATCGACATAGGTGGAAATGTTGATACGTAAGGTTATGGAAATATTGATGAATACAGCGATATCCGTTGCCTTCAACGAAATATCTACTTTAATGTCTTAATCATTTTAGTTACAACAACCTATTTATAACGTGCAATTTTTGGAAATATAAATATTAACAAAATAGAACATTAAACTTTAATTCCTAATGACCTTTTTTTTTTTTTTTTTTTTTTTTGTGACAGAAAAGTTTAAGGGGAGGGAAGACTACCACATTTCAGGGTTAGGGCATACCAAAAACTTCTTTGAGGACTTATAGAGAAATTTGTGCCCCTTTTTAATTTTTACATGTTGCCCACCAACACAAGACTACTAATGGCGAGACTTGAAACTTAGGGGGATGTTATACAAGGTGGGGACCTTGCCAACTTGTGTTGGACTTCCAATGGCCTTATTGTGTACTGGTATCTTATATTTTTTTTAATCGGAAATTGTTATTGGCACTCTAAAATTCTCATTCTACACTCTAAACTTTCTATATTTAGAAAGAAAAATACACTTGTGAGGAGTGTAGAATGAGATTTTTGGAGTACCAATAACACTTCCCTTTTAATAAACTAAACATATTGATCTAAGTTTTGTTAATACTTTAAGCTACTCTTAAATCTTAAAAGTTCCAATAATATCATCGACAATCGTGTAAGCCATCACCAAAAAAGTTGTTGGGTGTAAGTACTAGCAAAACCTGGATCCAGATGAATAAGATAACGAGGAGCGATTTTTTAGTGTTTCAAAAATACAACCTTGTAAATTAAATATAATAATATATAGTTGAAATTTTGAAAAAGAAAATTTAATCAATTGTATTATAATACTTAGTGTACCAAATCATGTTCCTGGCACACTAAAAATTTTCATAATGAAGGAAGATGATTGTGTTGGAAGCTTAATACAATACTTTAAACAAAGCTTAATTATACAAAATAATTAATGGCCATCATTATTTTTCTAAACATTATCTAAATAAAAACAAAACTAGTATATCCCGTATATAATATTAATCCACAGAGATCTTCCTAGATGCTCAGTGGGTCGACTTTCTTTTCCCCAAAAATAAATAAATAATAATAATAATAAGTAGGATTTTGGGGAATTCTCTTGAATTTCAAAAATCGGCGCCAACTTTCACATATTATTTGTATATTTTGTAAAACACAGTCATAGTGACACGCCTCAATTCCTATGTTCGGAGGACACCAAAATAGTGACTTGCTGACCGTCATTTGAGGAGTGACGAAACTCATCCTATCATGCTTAAGCTAAGAACATGTAAACATGTATGCAAAATTGCGGCAAATACATAATAATCATAAATAAAAAACAAATCCTTAAAGTTTAAAATACGATAATGTATGGATATTTCAAAGCATAAGCAAGATAAAATAGCTTACGACACTCCTCGAGTATCGGCCAACACGTGACCATCTCAATTTTCTCCGAACACTGGAATTAGCAATTAGGGCGTGTCATTACAAGTTTAATTATCTACCAGAAAGTATTTAATTCGAATTTAAATCAAATAATTAAGATGAAAATGTTGGGAATAAGGAAGAAGAAAAAGAAGAAAAGAAAAGGGAATGGGAGCAAAATGTTTAAAAAAATGGGAGGAGAATATGGTGGGAAATTGGAACGACTTTCTTGGATCCTGTGAGAGGCATTTGTCACTGCTACTGTGCTAGAAAATAACAATATTTGCCAATTTGCTAGACACAAAGATAAAGGGTACCCCCAAGGAATGATGAAAAGTAGAACCAAAAGAAAAGGAAAACTTAAATCCCAATAAAACCAAAAGGATTGTATTAGACAAAGGTAGAATACCCTAGCAGTAGCACCACTGCAGCTGCAGGAGGTGAGAGGGAGACACAAACAGAAAAAAACTAGAGAGAGAAAACCAGCCATTGAAATTGAAATTGAAATCGAAATCGAAATCGAAATCCGAAGATTATATTAGTAGAGAGAGAGAGAAGAAGGGAGGAGAAGAAGTATGTATTTCTTTGCTTCTTTATTTCTCTCCTTCTTTCTTTCTCTCTCTAGTTTCTCTCACTAGAATTTGAAGTCCACCAAGAAATCCCACTGGAGCAAAAGACCTAATGATGGTGATCATGAAACACCCTCTGCACCCAGCACTCCTGAAAAGCACTTCTCTCTTGAACAGAAGCAGCCATCAAAACCTCTCTTCCCTTAAATTTCCTAACACTCTTTCCCTCTCACTCTCACCCACCACCTCATTCCCCACACCCCCTAAACCATGAAAGTTCCTTCCTTTTCCTCCTCCTTCCCTCTCTCTCTCATCCTCTTCTTCTCTCTCCAGACCTCCATAACTCTCTGCTCTTCTTCCTCTTCTTCTTCTCTCTCTTTCCAGCTGATTGCTCTGCTCTCTCTCAAGTCCTCCCTCAAAGACCCTTTCTCCTCCTTCCACGACTGGGTTCTCCCCAATTTCCAACAAAACGGCGGCGTCTCCGGTTGGTGTTCGTGGTCCGGCGTTAAATGCCACCCCAACACCTCCCAAGTCGTCGCCCTCGACCTCTCACGCCGCAACCTCTCCGGCCAAATCCCACCTCAAATCCGCCAACTTTCTTCCCTAATCTACCTCAATTTGAGCGGCAACGCCTTCGACGGCCCTCTCCCTCCCGCCATTTTCGAGCTCGGCAACTTAAGGATCCTCGACATCAGCCACAACGACTTTAAGTCGGATTTCCCGCCTGGGGTTTCAAAGCTCAAGTTTTTAAGAATCTTCACCGCTTACAGCAACAGCTTCACCGGCCCATTGCCTCGGGAATTCATCAGACTCCGGTATCTCGAGCGGCTCAACCTTGGCGGAAGCTACTTCGACGGCGAAATCCCGGAAGGGTACGGAAGTTTCCCGAGATTGAAATTCCTTTACCTCGCCGGAAATGCACTTAACGGTTCAATTCCACCGCAATTGGGCTTCTTATCGGAGCTGACCCGGATGGAGATCGGGTACAACGAGTATTCAGGTGGGTTTCCTGCACAACTCGCAATGCTGTCAAATCTCACGTACTTGGACGTCTCCAACGCCTTTCTCTCCGGCGCTCTCCCGCCGGAGCTCGGCAACTTAACCATGCTCGACACATTGCTGCTCTTCAAGAACCGATTTTCGGGATTTATTCCGGCAACTCTAGGCCGCTTACAGGGTCTGAAGACTTTCGATTTGTCGGATAATCAGCTCTCCGGCTCAATCCCACCGGAAATTGTAACGTTGAAAGGGCTGACCAATATAAGCCTGATGAACAACTTTCTCGTCGGAGAAATCCCGGAAAAAATGGGAGAGCTGCCCAACTTGGAAAACCTCCTCCTCTGGAACAATTCACTGAAGGGTGTCCTCCCCCAGAGCTTAGGATTCAGTGGGAAGCTCCTGCGAGTCGACGTTTCCTCCAATTCTCTCACCGGACCGATCCCGCCAAATCTCTGCAATGGCAACAAGCTCCAAAAGCTCATACTTTTCTCCAACAGGTTCACCGACCCACTTCCCAAAACGTTAGCAAACTGCAATTCTCTTTTACGACTCCGAATCCAGGATAACCAAATCAATGGGTCGGTTCCGACGGGTTTCGGGTTGTTACCCAATTTGACCTACGTCGATTTGAGTGTCAACAATTTCACCGGCGCGATACCTGAAGATCTCGGCAATGCCGAAGAGCTCAGTTACTTGAACATTTCGCTGAACCCACTTCACTCAGTCCTTCCGTCGAACATCTGGCGCGCACCAAATCTCCAGATCTTCTCCGCCAGTTCCGGCCACCTCACCGGTAAAATCCCCGACTTCATCGGCTGCAAAAGCCTGTACAAGATTGAACTCCAACGTAACGACTTTAACGGCTCGATCCCGTGGGACATCGGGCACTGCGAGAAGCTTCTCAGCTTGAATCTGAGCCGCAATTCTCTCACCGGCATTATCCCATGGGAAATCTCCGCTTTGCCCTCCATTACCGACCTCGACCTCTCCCGTAATTTTCTCTCCGGTACGATTCCGTCCAACTTCGAGAACTGTAGCACGCTGGAGAGCTTCAACGTTTCGTTTAATTTGTTGACCGGTCCGATCCCGTCCGGTTCGATTTTCCTGAATCTCCATCCGACGTCGTTTTTGGGGAATGAAGGATTATGTGGCGGCGCTCTGGGGAAGTCCTGTGACACGTTGTCAGCCGGAGCCGTGGACGTTCGCGGCCACGAGGAGCCGAAGAAGACGGCAGGCGCGATAGTATGGATTATGGCGGCTGCTTTCGGTATCGGGCTTTTTGTTCTCGTCGCTGGGACCCGCTGCTTCCACGCGAATTACAGCCGTCAGATGGACGAGAGTCAGCAGATCGGACCGTGGAAATTAACCGCTTTCCAGCGGTTAAATTTCACGGCGGATGACGTGTTGGAGTGCCTGGAGATGAGTAATAAGATTATAGGGATGGGGTCCACGGGGACGGTTTATAGAGCTGAGATGCCAGGTGGCGAGATCATAGCGGTGAAGAAACTGTGGGGGAAACAGAAGGAGAACAGTAGTATTGTGATCCGACGGCGAAGAGGAGTTCTGGCTGAAGTGGAGGTGTTGGGGAACGTTAGGCACAGGAACATTGTGAGATTGTTAGGATGCTGCTGCAACAGGGACATCACCATGCTGCTCTACGAGTACATGCCCAATGGCAATTTAGATGATCTGTTGCATGGCAAAAACAAGGCTCAGAATTTGGGGGCGGATTGGGTCACGAGATACAAGATCGCCCTTGGCGTGGCGCAGGGAATTTGCTACCTGCACCACGACTGTGATCCGGTGATTGTGCACCGTGATCTTAAGCCAAGTAATATCTTATTGGATAGTGAAATGGAGGCTAGGGTGGCAGATTTCGGGGTGGCCAAGTTGATCCAGAGCGATGAGTCCATGTCTGTCATCGCCGGCTCCTATGGCTACATTGCACCAGGTGCGTTGATTCATCAATTTCCATTTCTCATATTGTTTTAATTTGTGGAAGATTATCATGAGTAGAACTTAGAGACTGGTTAAAAAAAAAATAATAATTAATATTTGATTATATCCGTGCATATTATGTGTATTATAAATGTTTGACCTCTGGTATAAGTTAGTTAGGTGATGCTTGTTTTTGTTTGTTATTTGTGGTTTTGGCTTTGTTGTTAAAAATTCGTTTTGTTGGATGACGAAATCTAAATTATCTAGTGTGTTGGGGTTAATCAACCAAAGGAATGTTTATTCCTAAAAGCAACCGTCACTTACTAAATTCCATTTGTAATATTAGTTACATAATCCAAATGGAAATGTTAAGATGGTTGGTCCATTTGGTCAAAAGGTGTAACAATTTTGTTTTCTCTTTTGGATCCTTTATCTGCACAACTATGATGAAATTCTTAAGATGGTCGGCTCTCCATGTATAAAAATTACAAATCACTATTACTTAGTTCACATTACATAAACCCACAAAGAAAAAGGTAAAAAAAAAAGTTGACATTGATTGAAATGCCACATCAACTTTGGGGCCATGCACCTTATCTTCATTTAAAATGTGGTTAATTTTATCTTCATTCAAAATGTGGTTAATTAACATAAATAAAAGATTTGATGAAATTGGACGTGTAAAGTTATTAGGGTTTTATTCAATTCGATTTGATGGGTTTAGATATTCGATGCGAATAATAGGTTTTGAAGATGAATGAGATTCGACATGACGTGAAACCTTCTTCTCTTCTCTTTCTTTTTTTTTTTTTTTTTTTTTTTTTGGTTCTTTTGTTTTATTAATTAGTATTTTGTTTTCGTGTAACAAATATTATTTAAGTTGATAGTTTAATCTATCGTAAGATTAATCTGATAGTTCATATGAAAATGGACTTCACTTGTCCTTGAAATGAGAACATTAAGAGAGTAGCTCTGCTTGGTGGATATGACATTTTTATTCAACTTACTGCATTTTGGATTCAAATCTTCTCTTTTTCGTTTAGAGTAGCAAAACTTACGTAGCACCATGGTTTGTAATTGAAAAAAATAGTAAGTTAACTTTGTTCTTGTTTTTCGCAGAATATGCTTATACCCTACAAGTAGATGAAAAGAGTGATATATACAGCTATGGGGTGGTGCTGATGGAGATCTTAAGCGGGAAAAGATCGGTCGACGCCGAGTTTGGAGACGGGAATAGCATTGTGCATTGGGTTAGGTCGAAGATCAAGATGAAAGACGGGATCAATGACGTTTTGGACAAGAATGCAGGGGCGGGTTGCGAGCCGGTGAGGGAGGAGATGATGCAGATGCTTAGGATTGCTTTGCTCTGCACGAGCCAGAACCCCGCGGACCGGCCGTCGATGAGGGACGTGGTGTTGATGCTGCTCGAGGCCAAACCCAAGAGGAAGTTGCTAGCTAGTGTTGGGCATGGCCACAATGGGAGTGGTTGTGCTGAGTATCATGATATTCCTTTGCCACAAAAGCCAGCAGCGGAATGTTAATAGGATTATTTATTACTTTTAAAAGCCTTAGAGGGGTTTTTAATTTTTTTTTTTTTTTTTGGGTTTTTTTTTTTTTTTTTTGGTTATTTTTCAAATGGTGGGGATTGGTATAGGAGAAGTGATTTCTTATTTTACTTTTATTTTAATGGAAAATTTCTCAAGTGTTACTATTATGTTCTTATATATGGTTTTGGGTTTGTGCATGTATGTGTATAAATTAATTAAGTGTTATATATTTTTACCAAAAACTTTTTTCAATTATTTATAATATACTTTCCAATGAGTCCTAAGTGAGTTCAACTAATATTATCAAGATTTTTGTACACGGTGAGAAACTTGCATGCATCGAAAGCACATGAGGTGTATTACAAGCTTAATGTCCCACATCCGTCAGAAGGCTTGAGAACAAGCCTTTTAAATAATATTACCCTATTCTAACTAACACTCCTTTAAATAGAATTACCCTACTCCAACTAACATCGATGCCTTTTGTATTAAAACCCCACGCCTGACAGATTGAGCAAGTGTCCAAGTGGGGATAGTATAGGTGTTGTTGGAGTGGGTTCATGACCCGTCTACTTGAAATTTAAGAGGCCCTAAGTTACTTCTTGTGATATACCGAAAAATTGTTTGCTCGGCAGCTGCAAGCCTGCAACCTAAATATGAATTCACTTAATATGTTTATGATTAGCATATCATTGGACTTTATGCACACTGATTCTTACATATACACATATACGCATGTATTCATGTACGTGTGTGTATAGATTCTTATGGATACACATGTGCACATGTATTCATGTACGTGTGTGTATAGATTCTTATGGATACACATGTGCACATGTATTCATGTACGTGTGTGTAGTTTGCGTATGGTGTATATGGGGAAGTAGGATTAAGTACGTATTTTTCATTTTGGTACTATCAATTTTCACACACACACGTTGCACAATGCAACACGAAGTCACACACACACACACACACACATATAATATGTAGTATGTTATATATTTATTAAAAACTAATAGCTTCAATGTTTCACTAGAAGAGAAGCAACGGTCGGGTAAATACCCAATTTTTCAGCCAACGCGAATATATAAATATATTCTTGAAATATTTAACATCTACATCCCGAGAATTGATTATGGCGGTAAACTTCAATTTTGTTGAAGGGTTTAACTGCCTTTGGTATTATATTGTTGGGCACCAGAACTTGGATTCTTCTCTGCCTCAGTGACCAACTACTGTTTTCGTTTGAAGTTACTTTGACTTATTTTGGATCAGAAAATTACTTGCTATTAAGGCTAATTAGATTGTGTAACAAAGGTAAAAACAAGCTCATTTTATCATTGTTTTCATAGTTGGAAGAGGCCTTAAGTAAGAGGGTTGAATGGGCTGAATTTTCAAGCCCATTAGACCTACGGGTGCACACATACTCTTTTTCCCGCCAAGCTTAGGCTATTGAGTAATATACTAATAATTAAGCTTGGCATATATAACCTGATAAAATAAAAATAAAACTCAATCGAAAGGATGAAAGCACCAAATAAGCAATGGCTTCAACTATGTTCAAGAATCTCATACATGCATGGACCAAGATCACCTTATATGTAGTACGGAAAATGTCGGTATGCACATTGGACAACATATGATGTTTGTTATAGGAACAAAAGGATATACACATCAGAACAAAACGTGATGTTTGTTATAGGAAAAGTGCGGTATGCACGTTGGAATAACTATTTTTTTTCTCTAGTATGTCCTACTATTGAACAAGAATTGATGCCATAAAAGATCACACTGGAGGTAAATGAAGATGAGCACAACAATCGAAGGATCATCTAAGTAGAAGATGACCTTTTCATTGATCAAATTTATAAGAATTTGTTGGGGGGCAAGAGGTACATTGATTCCAATTGGATGAGATGTGCTCTTACACTTGCCTCCTCCTCCTGTTAATAAAAGATAAGATCAATTTACAACCTCCAATTAATTATTTGCCTCTAAAAATATGTTAAATTTGCAAAATTTTATTCACATTAAATTATTAAATTCAGAAAACTCTGGTGCTTTTTTTGGGGGGTTCTCTATGATCGGAGGTATCCGTGCTTAAGTTTTTCTCCTTCATTAATAATGTAAATTTGAATAATAATCGCTATTTGAAAATTCAGTTACTGAAAATGATTTTGCTATGGTATGTTCGCATATATATATATATATATGTGTGTGTGTGTGTGTGTCTGGCGTATCCGTGCCATTTTTTTTTTTTTTCCCATAACTTGTGACACATATTTTTGTGAGGTCTACTATGTAATTATTTTAACGTTCCGAACTATCTATCTTTTAGATCATTCATAAATTATCTTTGCAAAAATTCGACAAATTTAAGGTGATTAAGACATTCATTTGTAGTGAAGAAAATAAATGAATATTATTCTCTAAAAACAACCTAAACTCTTAAATCAACGGTCATATGGTCGCAGATTTTGGTGATATTTTGTAGACTTAAATCATGAGGGAAGATCTTAAATATAGAAGAATTGGATCATTGAAAAACATTACAAAATGAACCCATAAAAACACGTGTAAAAAATTATGTAAAAAATGTTGTGTCATGGATCCATTCCATATATAACTCAGAAAATTGCGTGAGCTTGACAGAAAGATAATACGACTCACCGCAAGTGCAGAAACCAAGGCTAAATTACTATCCAGGTCTCTCTGTTGTTTATGTGCGATTAATAGTTCGGTAACCATGTAAAGCACCTTTTCCAGCTGAAGAAAATCATCCGAATTAGAACTTAATTATATACAAATAATGATCCAATGGAAGATACCAAACTAAATTAGGCTTTTTTCTACTTTAATTAACTGTATAAAGAGGAACTAACCTGCGGCAGCAGTTTAGAGACCATTCCTAAATTACCTTCCATCGCGGCCATGGCCGGGGTCATGGCTTCGTATACATGCCACATCTGCCTGCAATATACGGAAAGAGAGATTCAAACTCAAGTGTAACAAGCAGATAAACTATCCCGACTAAAAGAGAGAGTTGAACTTATACCTTAGCATCATTGACCAAAGGGATTGTGTTTGAAATTCCTGACAATTTTCTCACCAACCTGCTGATGGATTCTTTATTTTTTTTATCCAATTTTCCCCATTCATTCAGTAGGAAAATTTGTGGGTTCAAAATCTGGTACACCTTAATCTCATGCTTGAGCTTTTGCACTTGTATTCTTTTGTCTAGGATGAAGTTTCTCACTTTCAATGTTCTAAGCCACACGCTAAACAATTTATCCTGAAAAATAAAAGACAATTTATTAAGCAAATTTACATAGTGCACCAGTTAACTAGTAGGCCTCATTTACCATGTTACCCCTCAAAAGTGTGTTCCAATAATACTTAGTGTTGGTGTGGCACAAATAGAGCTCGTTACATTTGACTCTCACTTAAACACAAATAAGCACAATATCGGACCCCGTTCATGCCTCGAAAACATGTTGGACGGTATATTTGACGGGAATTTAACGGCGTGAAAAAAGTGGGCAATGACAACATGGTTTAGGGGGTGAACTGGGTCATGGGAACATCATGAGGCAAATTGTAATTTACAACACCGTCAGAGGCAATGTAGTAATTAAGCATTAATGTATAACTTGTACCTGTGAAATTTTCTGTGTAGCAAGCTTAGCAGCCTCAGCTCTGGCGTTTGCAAACCTCCACTGCAGCAGCCTATTATGCAAAATCCGAAACCGGTGGAAGTCCTCCTCTTGTATCGGCGGCACTTTCTTCTACAGCCTAAAATACTTTAAAAGCCCACCAACCCCGCCACCACTAGACTTAACCCTAGCTGCCCTTGTCGAAGGCGCTGCCGCTGGGGGATCCGGTGTCACCTTGCGCGGCAAAGACCGTCCTGGGGACAAAGCCCATGCAGACGGAGACGGCACGGACACTGATATTCTAGGGCGTGGACTTGGACTAGGACTAGTACTCCCTCGCTGCAACTTAGCAAAACTAGTATTTAGACCGAAATTATTAGTACCTTGTTGTCCAATAATGATATCTTCTTGGCCACCTTTCTTTTGCTTGAGTGCGTGTACTTTCTCTTCCTCGTGATTCTTATTGGTTCTTGATTTTACGGTGGATTTCGAGCGCCGGGGGCTGATGAATCTTTGGCTGTTGTTTGGCGTGGTAATGCATGAACGTGAAACGTTTTGCGGTAGGGTTAGGGTCGGGGTCGAAGAAGTTCCACTTCTGCTTCTGAGAAGTCGAGGGCTGGATTGCTGCTGCTGCCTGCGTGACATGTATGTGTTTTCCATCTCAAGAACTAATTTCTGGGACTAATTTAAGTGATGACTTTGATTAATATTTAAGAAGAGTGGATGTTGAGGGAAGTTGGTCGCACGTTGGGATTCAGCCTGCAAAATAGAGTTTAATTAATTCATCAGGTCATGTTGGTCGGTATGTACTCACCAACCTTCAAGAATCATTAAATCTTAATTTTTATATTTTAAACAAAAATTTAAAATTTAAAATACTCGAAATATCGGATAGTACTCTGGAATACATAAGAATGTTCCCACCAACCTTATAGGTTACTCTATCTCATTGGTCAACGCTTCAGAAAAAAAATAAATATATATAACAACTATGCATGATTCTATTTTTACAATGTGATATCCACACTTATTTTTACCTTTCACACATTGCTTGTTAATTTTCATCCTTTAATTTTTCTTAAATTTATTCGATCATATGACCAGAAATTAAGAGGATTGTGTGGAAAGTAAAAAAGTATGTGTGAATAGAACGACCCAAAAATAAAAACTATGCATTATAATGAACTTTGCACAAAATTGTAAAACCGACTAAAAACCGTGAGTGTTAACATAATTTTTAGGAAAAACGTAAATTTTTTATTTTCACCAAATATTTTTCGTATAAGTTAAGGAAAATTTTATAAGGCACTTGGAATTGGGTTTACCATTTATTGAGCCTCAAATGTATATTTAATAGAATATTTACGACGAAAACTAAACAATAAGTGGAATAAATAATAGCGAGGCCCAAAACATTGCCAAAATAAGGTTCACTCATTTTGGAAGGGCAGGGGTGATAAGCACATTCTCGAGACGTTACCAAACACGCAAGACCCTCACTTCGTCAATGGCGTTAAACATGCTCATGATTGTGGAAAGTTCGCGGCGGTGTGCTGAAGTAGAAGGCAAAGTAAGCACCGAAGCGGATATGTGGTGGGTAACGTGGGTTCTGTTGTCACATCCCAACCCTGGGGGGACCACTTCCCAGGCCCGCTCCACCACCGTAACACAATATTGTCCGCTTTGGGCCCCGACCACGCCCTCACGGTTTTGTTTCTAGGAACTCACACAAGAACTTCCCAATGGGTCACCCATCCTGGGAGTGCTCTCGTGCGTTACTCACTTAACTTCGGAGTTCCCATGGAACCCGAAGCCAGTGAGCTCTCAAAAGGCCTCGTGCTAGGCAGGGATGGGAATATACATAAAAGGATCACTCCCCTGGGCGATATGGGATGTCACAATCCACCCCCTTAGGGGCCCGACGTCCTTGTCGACACACCACGACCAAGGTTAGGCTCTGATACCTCCCGGGCCCGCTCCACCACCGTAGCACAATATTGTCCGCTTTGGGCCCCGACCACGCCTTCACGGTTTTGTTTCTGGGAACTTACACGAGAACTTCCCAATGGGCCACCCATCATGAGAGTGCCCTCGTGCGCTACTTGCTTAACTTCGGAGTTTCCATGGAACCCGAAGCCAGCGAGCTCCCAAAAGGCTTCGTGTTAGGTAGGGATGGGAATATACATATAAGGATCACTCCCCTGGACGATTTGGGATGTCACATCTGTGCACATAAAACAAAGCAAGCTCCGCTCACAAAAAATGAGGTAGGCACCGTTCACAAAAGACAAGGCAGAAAAAAGTTGTGCACAAACGAGGTGGGCAACATGTGCAAAATGAGGCATGCAAAAAAGAGGCATGCTTGGAGCATTGGTCAACCATGGTTGGCAGGACGAAGCATTGGTATTCGGGTGAGGCATTTATAAATCACTATCAACCATGATAGAATTCACACTAAAGTCGTCACCTTTAACATTGTAACTTCTTCATTTAAAAAAAAAAAGTTTATCAGCCGCTCCACGGCAAAGAAATCTTTTTTTTAGTGCGCCAAACACTAAATCGCACCGAACTTAGAATGTTATTTTTATGGTCCACTGCTATTCACACGCTCCTAAACTCTGAACCATCAATTTTATTTATTTTATGTTTTTTTTAATTTTTGTTAAAATTTTTCTTTTTTTGCTTACCATAATACCAAACTATCATCTTCATATTTTACAAAATGTACTTTTAGTGAATTTTTTTTAACAATCCATGTGAGAACACTCAAAAACAAGAATATAAATATAAATCTAAAGGTATTTGATTCTAAATAAAGTAACATAGGAAGAAAAAAAAATTTTGATGGGAAAAGAAAAAAGTACAAAATAAATCAATAAAATATAAAATGATACAATCGGTACTTTCCTACCGCTTTTTGATGGATCATATCGGTAGCATAGTAGTGACTATTCTGTACAAGAGTCACTAGCTTCATACCGATCCTCCCCTTTTAAAATAATTTTTTTTTTATTAATTTTTTTTTATTGCTTTTACCATTATAACAAACTACCACAATCATGTTCTTCAAAATATACTTTTATCTACAAAATATATTATATTCATATTTAAACACTTGAAACCAATGATTTAAAATATAAATTTAAAGATATTTCAATTTAATAGTGGTTACTCAAATAAGTAACGTATGAAGAAAAAACAAAAAAGCCAAATAAATAGATAAATTGGAATAGGAAAGATCTTTACCACGCTATTAATCCTCACCCAGTCGTCCGGGGCGACATCTGGTGGTGGTGAGCATCAACTACTGGCTTGTCATTTCCGTCTTACATGAATTCTCAAAATCTCACGGTGCGGTAGAGGTGAAAGCAAATGGATATTATGATGAACTTTGGACAAAATTGTAAAACCAACTAAAAACTGTAGAGTTAACACACATGCTTTTTCTGGGAAAAATTAAAATTATTTATTTTCACAAAATATTTTGCTATAGCATTAAAGGACACTTTATAAGACACTTGGAATTGGTTTTAACGTTTACGGGGTCTCAAATGTATTTTTAATATAATATTTAAGTCGAAAACTAAACAATAAGTGGAATAAATAATAGCGATGCCCAAAAACGTTGCCAAAATAGTGTTTCAAACTCGAGAATATTAACGAAAAGTCTTACATGAATTCTCATAACCTCGTGGTGAAGAGGAGATGAAAAGCAAATGGATTTTATAACAAACTTTGTACAAAATTGTAAAACCAACTAAAAATCATGAGTGTACATGAAAATGTTCAATTATAAACTTAAATCTGTGATTATGAATTTAACGGTATTTGTTTTGAATTTCATATTTAATGGAAGCAGATCCACATGAATCGTTCAAATATAAGCATATTGAGATGAAGATCCATTGAATCTACATTTTTTATCAGCGAGATTAAATATGATCACGTATTGTGATATGAGTAAATGTCACACGAAAAGGTAACTTCGCGTACTCCAACTGAGGGAAGAAATTCACCAAGAATCTTCAACCTCGTAGTTAAGTTTGCCACTTAATTACAAATTTATAAGCATCCTACGGGTAATTTAACCACTAAGCTGTCATATGTTTCAGGAATACAAACTTGGCAATTTACGATCGAGTTCCTTTTTGGTTTGGTCAAATTCTACAACGAAGTTCATGACGTTTTGATTCAATGAATGTACACCAATTTACATTGAAACTCCAACAATTAAATCTCTACTTTAGTATCTACATAAGGGGGTAGAGAAGTGAGCTAAGTGGGCTAGCATGTGGTTCAAATTCGTCTTTGGAAAGAATCAAACCTAAAACCTCTCACTTACAAGTGAAGAAGAATACCACTAGAAATCCATTTTCTGAAAGAGCCTGGCTTTCGTGCTTTCGTGGGTCTCCGAGATCCTTTCAATGATCTATGTTGTGTTGAAGGATATCTATATGATCTGATCAATTGCGTAAAGCCTGTAGTAGTAACGGAACATAGGTTGTACATAGAAAATACAGTTCTTTTCTATTATATTAGCATTTTCATTAGTATTATATTAGCATCTACTAAAATTTAACCATAGTCAATATTTTATTATCACACGAAATCCCTAACAAATAAAGAACAACTTACAAACATCCTCTGGGACAGTAATGTGGTGGCATCACAAGCCAAACAAAATGTCATGTGTTAACTAGAGAAACAGATAAAAATGGAGTAGGATTTTCTCTCCTCCAAATTCTCGTTTCCTTATGTTCCCTCTTATTTGAGTAGTCGCGATTAAATCACATCAACATGTTGTGTTGACTTGTTTATAAAGAGAAAACGAAGAAGAAAGTGAGAGAGAAGAGGAGGACAAGGAATGAAATTTGAAGGGAAGAGAATCATAAGATAAAACTAACATGGAACATCCAAGTGAGCTAAAGCTTCTCTGTCAAGTTTCGACTAACCTCTCCGCAGCAAAACAGGCTTTCTGATTGGGATGCTTGTCAAATAACATGGAACATCCAAGTGAGCTAAAGCTTCTCTATCAAGTTTCGACTAACCTCTCCGCAGCAAAACAGAGATTCTGATTGGGATGCTTGTCATCTTCCAACCCACTTTTATCAAGCAAACATGATTTTGTTTCGTCTGGTAATGCTGGTGAAGAAGAAGAAGAATGAAACAAGCATAATGGCGGAGGCGATGGAGTCTTACAATGGCGGAGTGTCAACTGTCTATCTACTGTTAGAGTAAATGTTGAAATATAAAGAATAATCTGAATGATGACTTTGAGGTACGACTTGAATCGTTTCTTTAAAATGTTATTTGCTCCCACTCAAATGAGTTTGCTAAAGGGTTCTTGGCAAATCACTTACAAGATATAACAAAGTATGGAATACTCGATTAGCAAAACCGAATTATTCCCTTAGAAATAACTAGAAATAAGTTGTATGAATGTAATGGAGAGAGAAGAGAGTAAGGAATGTAGAAACAAATTTCTGAAAATTGTGTGTGAAATATTATGCCACAAAAGGTATTTATAGGCATTAAAACATCCGTTCATTGATTCCCTTCATTTTAGTTGAAGATATACAATTACAACCTTTCGTAATAGTGTTAACCTAAAAAACATGTTTTCTATATAGAATTTCCAGAAAATAAATATTGAGTAATTACATATTTTTAATTCTACTCAAACAATTGAATAAGCATCATGTCTTTTAACCAAAAGTTGCACTTCAACCAAAAGGTACAAGGTTGAATTAAATCCAACCTTTGGGTGCTATCAATTTTCGCGCACAGATGTTGCACAAGGCAACACGAAGTCACACACACACACACACACACACACACACACTTAAAAACTAATAGCTGCAATGCTTCACTCGAAGAGAAGCAACAGTTGGGCAAAATACCCAATTTTTCAGCCAACGCGAATATATAAATATATTCTTGAAATATTTAACATCTACATCCCGAGAACTGATTATGGCGATAAACTTCCATTTTGTTGAAGGGTTTAGCTGCCTTTGGTATTATATTGTTGGGCACCAGAACTTGGATTCTTCTCTGCCTCAGTGACCAACTACTGTTTTCGTTTGAAGTTACTTTGACTTATTTTGGATCAGAAAATTACTTGCTATTAAGGCTAATTAGATTATGTAACAATGGTAAAAACAAGCTTGTTTTATCGTTCTTTTCAAAGTTGGAAGAGGTCTTAAGTGAGAGGATTGAATGGGCTGAATTTTCAAGTTAGGCCTACGGGTACACACATGCTCTTTTTCCCGCCAAGCTTAGGCTACTGAATAATAATTAAGCATGGCAAAAATAACCTGATAAAATAAAAATAAAACTCAATCCAAAGGATGAAAGTACCAAATTAGCAATGGGTTCAACTATGTTCAAGATTTTGATACATGCATGGACCAAGATCACCTTATATGTAGTAGGGAAAATGTCGGTATGCACACTGGACAACATATGATATTTGTTACAAGAACAAAAGGATATACACATCAGAACAAAACGTGATGTTTGTTATAGGAAAAGTGCGGTATGCACGTTGGGATAACTATTTTTTTTCTCTAGTATGTCCTACTATTGAACAAGAATTGATGCCATAAAAGATCACACTGAAGGTAAATGAAGATGAGCACAACAATCAAACGATCGTCTAAGTAGAAGATGACCATTTCATTGATCAAATTTATCATATTTTTTGGGGGGGCAAGAAGTACATTGATTCCAATTGGATGAGATGTGCTCTTACACTTGCCTCCTCCTCCTGTTAATAAAACATAAGATCAATTTACAATTTCCAATTAATTATTTGCCTCTAAAAATATGTTTAATTTGCAAAATTTTATTCACATTAAATTATTAAATTCAGAAAAACTCGTGCTTTTTTGGGGGGTTCTCTATGATTGGAGGTATCCGTGCTTAAGTTTTTCTCCTTGATTAATAATGTAAATTTGAATAATAATCCCTATTTGGAAATTCAGTTACTGAAAATGATTTTGCTACGGTATGTTCATATATATATATATTTATATATACAGTGGCAAAGCTACAGAGGAGCAAGGAGGGGCAAACGCCCCTCCTCTCGTCGGAAATGAAGTCCAGGAGTGAGTAGCTGCCCCTCTGGTCCGTTGGAAAATTTGCAGGTGAGGGTTATGTTTTTTGCTGCTGCTGCTGCTGCATGCGGTGGCTCTTTCTTTTTTCTTTTTCTTTTTTTTCTAAAAAGTTTAGGCCCAAAACAAAAGGAAGGACGACGTCGTTTGATTTAATGAAAAAAACTATAAAATACAATATGGGGACCACCCACTAACCCCAGCGTGGTTTTTTCAATGAAAAAATATATATAATACAATATGGGAACCACTGGGCCCCATTAATCCTTCATTCTCCCAGTCCCAAATTGTAACATCTCACATCGCCCAGGGGAGTGATCCTTATATGTATATTCTCATCCCTACCTAGCACGAGGCCTTTTGGGAGCTCACTGGTTTCGGGTTCCGTAGGAACTCCGAAGTTAAGCGAGAAGGGGGCTAGAGCAATGGGTGACCCACTGGGAAGTTGCTCGTGAGTTCCCAAAAACAAAACCGTGAGGGAATGGTACGTCCAAAGCGGACAATATCGTGCTACGGTGGTGGAGCGGGCCCGGGAAGTGATCCATCCCGGGTCAGGATGTGACACAAATTCCCAATGCCCTCACCCAAATCAGTTATTCTGCCTAAATTACCCCCTTCCTTTACAGCCTTCAAGTCAAGCCTTAGCAAGCAACTTCCAATTCCAAACCAAGTCAGCATCTTCTGCTTCAAAGCCGGATTTTAAAGCCAATTTTTAAGTTAAATTTCTAGTTTTTTTTAATTTAAATTCCTAATTGATAATTTAATATGAAGTGTGCTTAATTGATATGGAATTATAGCTTATGGTATTGATCATTAATTATTGATATGAATTATATGATTATTGGTGAATGAAATGGTTTATTATTGATGAATTGAATTAATGATCATTGAATAGCTTATATGATTATAAAATAATTTATGTGATTATTGATATTGATTAATTAAGTTGTTAGTTGAATTAGTTATTAGTCATATAGTAGGTTGTACCATAAAATTAAGAGTCTACGTTTTTTTAATTTTTTTTCCCATTATAAAGTTACGTAATGGAACAAAACTATAAGAAACAGTGTTATGAATATTTTAAAACACCGGCGTAGCAAAATGGAAATCCATTGTTAAGTGATAGCTTGGTTTTTCACATTGAAAGAGATGTTTTTGCTTTTATTAATAATGAACCTATTATGCCATGCTTTTATGACTTGAAACCTTGTCCACATAATTGTAACTATATTTCTTTGTATTGATACATTATAAATGACATTGATTTTGTCTAACATGTAAAAGGATTTGGTTGTCTATCTTTTTTTATTAACGCTTTTAAATTTTGCCCCTCCCCTCATTTATACCTGGCGTCGCCACTATATATATACATGTGGCGCATCCGTGCCATCTTTTTTTTTTTTCACATAACTTTTGACACGTGTTTTTGTCAGACTCACTATGTAATTATTTTAACGTTCTGAACTGTTTATCTTTTAGATCATTCATAAATTATCTTTGCAAAAATTCGAAAAATTTAAGACGATTAAGACATTCATTTGTAGTGAAGAAAATAAATGAATATTATTCTCTAAAAACATCCTAAACTCTTAAATCAACGGTCATATGGTCACAGATTGTGATGATATTTTGTAGACATGAATCATGAGGGAAGATCTTAAAGATAGACGAATCGGATCATTGAAAAAACATTACAAAATGGACCCATAAAAACATATGTAAAAAATGATGTAAAAAAAGTTGTGTCTATCAATCCATTCCATATATAACTCAGAAAATTGCGTGAGCTTGACAGAAAGATAAACGACTCACCGCAAGTGCAGAAACCAAGGCTAAATTACTCTCCAAGTCTCTCTGTTGGTTCTGTTCAATTAATAGCTCCGTAACCATGTAAAGCACCTTTTCCAGCTGAAGAAAATCATTCGAATTACAACTTAATTATATACAAATAATGATCCAATAGAGACCATTCCTAAATTACCTTCCATCACAGCCATGGCCGCGGTCATGGTTTCGTATACAGATGCTACATCTGCCTGCGATATACAGAAAGAGAGATTCAAAGTTAAGTGTAACAAGCGGACGAACTATCCTGACTAAAAGAGAGAGTTGAACTTATACATTAGCATCATTGACCAAAGGGATTGTGTTTGAAATTCCTGACAATTTTTTCACCAACCTGCTGATGGATTCTTGATTTTTTTTAATCCAATTTTCCCCCTTCATTCAGTAGGAAAATTTGTGGGTTCAAAATCTGGTACACCTTAATCTCATGCTTGAGCTTTTGCACTTGTATTCTTTTGTCTAGGATGAAGTTTCTCACTTTCAATGTTCTAAGCCACACACTAAACAATTTATCCTGAAAAATAAAAGACAATTTATTAAGCAAATTTACATAGTGCACCAGTTAACTAGTAGGCCTCATTTACTATATTACCCCTCAAAAGTGTGTTCGAATAATACTTAAGTGTTGGTGTAGCACAAACAGAGCTCGTTACATTTGACTCTCACTTGAACACAAATAAGTACAATAGCGGACTCCATTCATGCCTCGAAAACATGTTGGACGGTATATTTGACGGGAATTTAACGGCGTGAAAAAAGTGGGCAACGACAACATGGTTTAGGGGGTGAACTGGGTCATGGGAACATCATGAGGCAAATTGTAATTTACAACACCGTCAGAGGCAATGTAGTAATTAAGCATTAATGTATAACTAGTACCTGTGAAATTTTCTGTGTAGCAAGCTTAGCAGCCTCAGCTCTGGCGTTTGCAAACCTCCACTGCAGCAGCCTATTATGCAAAATCCGAAACCGTTGGAAGTCCTCCTCTTGTATCGGCGGCACTTTCTTCTGCAGCCTAAAATACTTTAAAACCCCACGAACCCCGCCACCACTAGACTTAACCCTAGCTGCCCTTGCCGAAGGCGTTGCTGCTGGGGGATCCGGTGTCACCTTGCGCGGCAAAGACCGTCCCGGGGACAAAGCCCATCCAGACGGAGACGGCGGAGGTGGCACTTACACTGATATTCTAGGGCGTGGACTTGGACTAGGACTAGTACTGCCTCGCTGCAACTTAGCAAAACTCGTATTTAGACCTAAATTATTAGTACCTTGTTGTCCAGTGATATCTTCTTGGCCACCTTTGTGGTGAAGAGGAGATGAAAAGCAAATGGATTTTATAACTTTGTACAAAATTGTAAAACCATCTAAAAATCATGAGTGTACATGAAAATGTTTAATTATAAACTTAAATTTGTGATTACGAATTTACAAGGGATTTGTTTTGAATTTCATATTTAATGGAAGCAGATCCACATGAATCGTTCCAATATAAGCATATTGAGATGAAGATCCACGGAATCTACATTTTTTATCAGCGAGATTGAATCTGATCACATATTGTGATATGAGTAAATGTCACACGAAAAAGTAACGTTGCGTACTCCAACTGAAGGAAGAAATTCACCAAGAATCTTCAACCTCGTAGTTAAGTTTGCCACTTAATTACAAATTTACAAGCATCCTATGGGTAATTTAACCACTAAGCTGTCATCTGTTTGAGGAATACAAACTAAGCAATTTATGATCGAGTTCCTTTTTTGTTTGGTCAAATTCTACAACGAAGTTCATGACGTTTTGATTCAATGAATGTACACCAATTTACATTGAAACTCCAACAATTAATCTCTATTGTAGTATCTGCATTAAGGGGGTAGAGAAGTGAGCTAATTTCACAATGGGCTAGCATGTGATTCAAATTCATCTTTTGCGAAAATCAAACCCAAAACCTTTCACTTACAAGTGAAGAATAATACCATTAGGAATCCATTTTTTGAAAGAGCCTGGCTTTCGTGCTTTGGTGGGTCTCCAAGACCCTTTCAATGACCTATGTTGTGTTGAAGGATATCTATATGATCTGATCGATTGCGTAAAGCCCGCAGTAGCAACGGAATCGGAGAAAGTATACACAAAAGATAGTTCTTTTCTATTATATTAGCATTTTCATTTGTAGTAGATTAGCATCTACTAAAATTTAACCATAGTCAATATTTTATTATCATACGAAATCCCTAACAAATAGAGAACAACTTACATACATCCTCCAGGACGCTAATGTGGTGGCATCACAGACCAAACAAAATGTCATGTGTTAACTAGAGAAACAGATAAAAATGGAGTAAGATTCTCTCTCCTCCAAATTATCGTTTTCTTTTGTTCCTTCTTATTTAAGTGGTCACAATTAAATCACATCAACATGTTGTGTAGGCTTATTTATAAAGAGAAAAAGAAGAGGAAAGTAAGAGAAGAGAGGAGAGCAAGATAGGAAATTTAGAGGAGGGAGAATTCTAAGATAAAAATAATGTGGAACATCCAAGTGAGCAAAAGCTTCTATGTCAAGGTTCAACTAACCTCTCCGCAGCAAAACAGGTTTTCTGATTGGGATGCTTGGCATCTTCCAACCCACTTTTATCAAGCAAACATGTGTGATTGGGATGCTTGTCATCTTCCAACCCACTTTTTTCTGTGACCCCTTGCTTCTTTGAGTAGAATGGTTAATTGACATTTCGCTTCCTTTAACTTGTATTTTTGTGAATTAAAAGTTATGATTAATTACTGTATTTGATATGACAGTTTCCATTTTTGGCCAGGACATTCTTGTAAGGATGATAATTAACGGCCAGGATTTTTCTCTACTTTATCCTATTTTTAATTTGAGAATGACTTATATGTAATAAGTTCACAGTCACAGTAGTATACGTATGTTCTATTAAATCAATAACATATGTACATTTTTCAACACATAACATTGTATTATTAAATCTAAACGCCTAACTTGTTTTTATGTAAATTGTTCTCCTCCAATTTGTACATCCGTCTTTATAATTTTTTTAAATCATAAAAAACACAAAAATGTATATAAAACAACATAAATATATAATAACAATGAGATTTGAGATTCTAAAGATTCAAAACTAGGAGTGTTTATAAGAGTAAACGAGTTAAGAATGGGAGGAACAACACGGATAATGTTCTAGCACATTAGAGACAACAAGACCTAATTTGACAAAAGTTAAAAATAAAAAATGCCATCTCTATTTTAATGTGGCATAAGGTGTTGGGTTAGGCCATGCAGAGAGTGGCACCCTCGAGTTGAGTTGTCGTTGAGTTTAGAATTATGAATAGGTTGTCAATGCTTAACCAAAGGAAGCTAAAGATCACGTCACGTCATCATGCCCCTTGTACTAACTTAAATTCCGCTAGTAGACACAACATTTATCAATTGAAGTAGAAGTGACACCATAAGTTAACTCTTGCAACTAATTTTTTATACATATTGATTTAACCGACTTAACTACACTCGAGACCGTATAAACCCCTTGTATAATTAAATGCAAAATGGCATTATTTGACTGGTTATGTCATCCTTTTCACCTCAGAAAAGCACCACATTACACCAGAAATAAAAGAAGAATCCAGAAGAAGATAAGAAGGGGGAGAGAGAGAGAGAGAGAGAGAGAGAGAGAGAGAGAGGTTCAGCTGCATGAGTGGGCTCTTTCTCTCTCTTGACTTGGTCACCGACTGTGCTAACTATGAAGGAGGAGATGACAGGTAGAAGCTTAATCATTTTACATTCAAAAAATAAAGCACAAACTTTTTTTGCGTTTTTGGACTTTAATTCTCTCTCCAAACTCATATTTTTGTCCACATATTATTCAAAATTTTAATTAATTTGTTTTCCTAAAGAGAAAAATGAGGGAAACAGTTTCGATAAGTCAAAAACAAGTGGCTGCACAAGCAAAAACAAGGGCAGCTTCATGTAACTTCTTAATTTTGTTGGAATGAGTATCCTTTCTGAATTCTCAAATTGTATCTGTTTATCGTATATTGTGTGGTTAATTTTCGTTAAATACCGTTTATGTTTAATTTTAAATAAAAATATTTAAAATGATTTATGATTTCAGGATATACGATTAACAGACACGATATGAGAATTCTGATAATCCTCACAAAGAAGATCCGAAAATCGAGTTTAGCGATTTTGAACCCCTCATAATTTAGCTTAAGAGAGCCAAGGTCGAGTTTAACTTCTAATGACGAGAAGCTATACTGATATTCGTTCCATGCAATACGAAGTGTAAACTATTAAATTTTCAAAATAAAAAAATAAATAAACTCCATTAAAATATCCAAAAAAAACCACCGTATAACATCCTCAACAGAGAAATGAGAAATTTCTAGTTCATGTTCATCAGTATATACGCAGAAAGAAAACTATGTTTGGAAAAAAGAAAAAAAACAACAGGATGAACACTTTTTAACTTTTACCTCTCCAACTTGTCAATGATCAAGGATTTCGATTTTCAAATAAGCACTTGTAGTTCAAAAGCACTTTTTTACTGCATTAATCGAAAACTGTTGAGAATTCAACCTGGCTAACCTCTTCTTCTTCCTCCTCTGGTGCAGGGAGATTGAGGTCAATGACCAAATTGTCCACAAAATTAGTAGAAGACGCTGGCAAATTCATATTCCTAGTAGGGGCATTGATGGTCAAATTGTTGTAGTAGTGTACCTTTTTGTGCCCACCAAGTGCTTGACCAGAATCAAACTGTTTGAAACAAACAGAGCACTCAAATATCCTGTGATTCTCCACCACCGCCAAATTACCATTCTGCCCATCATCTTCCTCAAAATCTTCATCTTCTTCCTCTTCATAGTCATCAAACACTTGGGTTTTAAGGATTTTCTTGTGACTCGCTCTGTGCCCTCCGAGCGCTTGATAAGATCGAAACACTTTGTCACAAGTCTCGCACTTGTACTTCCCCCGAGTCCGAACCCGAGTATGTGACCGAAAACCAGAACCGCCGCGGTCGTCCGACTCATCCTCTTCCTCCTCATCCGCGGACTCATCCACCCCATTTTTTACTTTTACTTTTTCCCATTTATCCCATTTATCCATCGAGAGCATGATAAGGCACCTAGCCACATCTTCAGTTGAAAAAGCATCGGTAACAGAACTCACCTGCTCTGCCTCGAACGGCAGTGTCAGCGACGATTTCCCAATCACTTTGCGGCGCCGCTTGGATCTTCTATGAGTTGGGTTTCGCGGGTGGGACTCGCTGTCGCTGTCTCCGCCATCGTGGACCACGGCTGAATCCAGAGAAGAATGCATGCCCCTGTTCGAAGTCGAAAATGGAGGGGACGACGACTCGGGCAAGTCACTGAGTTGGTGATGCTGCTGCTGCGGCGGCGACTGCGGCTTTGGTGGGAGAGGAAGCTTGGCGAGGTGGGATCTCATGTGACCCCCCATCGCTTTTCCATTGGAGAACCGCTTGTTGCAGATCTTGCAGATTCTCTGCTTCTCCATGGAAGATGAAGAGCACCAAATCTCTGTTTTCTCTCTCTCTCTCTCTCTCTAAAAACTGTGGGTTTGATGTGAGGAGAGAGAGAGGGGAGAGTGTGAAACTGAATAGGGCACTTAATATGGTGAGTAGGTGACAAGCATTTCCTTACGCAAAAGGAACAAAACCGGAAATATATGTCCTTCGGAGGCCGTGGCCACTGGCCATATGGGACATGATACTTTGTATTTTTTGGTTAGTGCTCGAGCGCTCCTGTTATATATATTTTCGGTTTTTTTTTTTTGGTATATGGTGCAATTATGATAGTATCTGATGTAAATCCCAACTCATTAAGCAGTAAATTCAAATGCATTATCAAAAGAAAAAATAAAAGATCATTTTTTCTGAAGGTGGTTTGTTTTTTTCATATGTTTTTGCTCCTTTTTGGATGGAATGTGCCTTTATTTTAGTGCTTACTTTCTGGTCAAATAATCTTCCAATGTGGATTACTTGCCTTTTATTCATAAATGATGAAATATGAAGTTTTATCTTGATTATAAGTGACCTTTAGGTTTCAAAATTATCCAAATGTGACTTTAGGTGACTGGTCATCAGTTATAAATAAAATCAAATGGCACAAAACAACTTTCTTAATTTGAAGGATATACTTATAATGATAGCTTTGACAAACGATAGTAGTCGTAGGTTAAATTGTTGGAGAAGAAGATTGGTGGAGATCAAATCCACACTAAGTGCATATGCATCGTTACTTTCTGACACTACGACAAAGAGACATTTGCTACATATTACTAACTATTATGTGGATGTTTCTAAGCACATCCAAGTTTTACACATCAATCACAATATGCCGTGTCAGTTGTAACGTGCCGCGTAGACTGCATAATTATACGTCAATACCTGAATTTAAGTGACACGTAAACGACATTTATAAGCACGTCCAAATTTTATACATCAATCACAGTAGGGCGTGTTAGAATATTACCAGTAATTTGTGTAAAATAATTCTATAAATATTGGAATCTGAATCTTGGTAATCTGGAATTATGCAAAACAACAGCTGTAAATTGGATTTATTCTCTGATTAATTTGCATGGATTGGAAACAGTCTTCGAGAAAGGAAGCTAATTTGGATTCCTTAAATTACGAGGTGGAGTTTAAGTTGGACTAAATCACGACAGGAGTTGGGTTGGGCTGTCTTGCTACGATATGGGGCCGTGCGACTCGAAAAGCGTGTTGTGCTAAGCAAGTTGGACTCTAATTCGGGTCCAGGTGCGATGCAAATAAAGCCTCGTATATGATAACGAGTCATGTTGGGATTTACATTTACCCATTTGTGTAAATGTCCTGTCTTTGTCAACGCACGACCCAGAGCAATGTGCATAATGATCAAGATTCTAAAAGGCCTTTACATGTAGTTTTTCTTGAAAAGATACGTACGTCTATTGTTTCTTTAATATGTTACTTTCTTTTTTCTCATATGAGAACCGGAGCTCATCGAGAGTTTCAGTGTATCTGCAACAATTTAAAAGGTCGACCTCAAGTCAATAAAGCTCCTCACTTCACGAGGATCGGAGACGAACGTCTATCGTATGCAACCTTACCTTGCTTTACAAAGATGTTTTCATGACACGAACGTGTGATCTTCTAGTAAAAAATGAACAATCTTTTTGTTGTGCCAAAGTTGACCCTTTCCAATAGTTTTAAGCGGAAAATCAGCACACTCTTGTTGATTTTGGCACGATATCAGGTAATGTTTTTACGAAAGATTGTGATTCGATTTTCAAACTTTCTGCAACAATTCCTCGAAAACTAGACGTCAGATAAACAAAGCAATGCCAAAAGCTGGTAATGCTTGATCATGTGGGGGATTATATAGAATTTTTAGGCTATTGCGAAAATTGTAATGTGCTCCGATATTTTATACATCATAGCATACTAGAAAGTCCTAAACTCTTCGATTAGTTGTTGGTGGGCACTCCAAGGCTTCGTTTGTTATATTTTCTTAAGAGAAACTGTTTTAGCTGAGACTATAATCCTATGTTTAATGTTGTCTGAACTAACAAATAAACGAGATCAAATTGTGCACTCTTAAGTACATTTTCGTTCTTGTACTTTTATGAAATTTACCCTGCTTTGATTGTATGTTTCGTAGCGTAAAATAATCTGTTTTGCATGATGCTTGTTCAAGTCTCGGGTGCTCTCCTTTGGTCCTTCCTAAGGAAGGAATACTCCGTCAACGGAATCTTTAACATCACGTACGTACCTCATTTAGCAAAATCTTTGACGTCAAATGCCTCAATGTTATGCAAAACTAAATTATGAGTTAAAATTAAAATAGGCCAATGAATTCCTCTAATGCAACCGAAAAATGTCTTCTTCTTATTTTATTTATTTATTTTTAACAAAATATATTATCTACCTCACGAAGGGGTGGTTCAAATTCATTTTTGGCGAAAATCGAATTTAAAACATCTCATTTACAAGCGAAGAAGAATACTAGTAGACTGTAATAATAAATGACAATAAAAAAACAAATTTTTTTAAATATTGATTTGAATAAAGATAATATTGCTATTACTAGTTAATTGTGAGGTTTGACCCACTTCATATCGATTTAGAAAAAGAAAAAGAAAACCCTCTTACACCACTCCCAATTTTCCTAGAAAGAGATCCCTTTTTGATTTTTTATATCAAGGTCACCGGATCAAATGATTCAGATCCTTGAAATTTAATCTAACAGCTAAAGTTATTATAATTTTTAAAAGAAACTTCTATTTTAAATTTTAAGGATCCGATTACTTAGGGCTGGTTTGGTATTGCTGTGCTTTGAAAAAAAGCTGCTTCTGCTGTGCTGTGAGAATAAGCAGCTGTGAAATAAAGCAGCAGAGTGTTTGGTAAACTTTTTTGTAAAAGTGCTTTTGAAAAAAAAAAAAAAGCAGTATTAGAGTTTTTGGTAAACTTTTATGTAAAACAAATGTGAAAAAAAGCCAGTTTTTCAAAGCTAGGTTTTGCAGCTTCTTGTTTTTGGCTTTTTTTCATCCAAAACTGTGAAAAAAAGCTGAAGCTGAGTGTTTACCAAACACAAAAACAGCTCCCAGCTTTTTTTGATAGCAGCTTTTTTCAGAATCACCTCAGTACCAAACTAGGTCTTAATCCAGTGGTTTTGGTAGAAGCGATTGAGGAGAGCCTCTTGAGGGAAAATGAACGCGTCCCTCTCACGCCCTACTCTCTCTTCCCGCCTAAATCCTCCGGAGTCCCATCAATCAAGTCCCACCCTCTCTACCTTCCCGAGATACTCCGTCAATCTCGTCTCCTAGGGTTTTGTCTCTGACCTTCGCGAGAACGCCATCGCACTCCGGCCCAGCCATGGGTGACCCTATCTCCGGCCTCCGCCAGCGTTCCGGGTCGGGCATCGTCCAGAGAGTCAGATTGGAGAACTTCATGTGCCACAGTAGCTTGCAGATTGAGCTCGGCGACTGGGTCAATTTCATCACCGGCCAAAATGGAAGTAAGCCCACCTCTGTCTACTTTCTCTCTCTATCAAATGCGTCTGTTTGAATTGGGTTTATGAATTGTATGTGAAATTGATCGAATTTATGGTTTTTTTGGTAAATTGGGGGTTTGAAATTGTGTATATATCAGTTGATTGTTTGTGTTTCTGTAGGTGGTAAAAGTGCAATACTGACAGCTCTGTGTGTGGCCTTTGGGTCTCGAGCTAAAGGCACTCAAAGGGCGTCGACATTGAAGGATTTCATAAAAACTGGTTGCAGGTTCGTGCCTTTTGCCCTTTTTCCACTTTTCCTTTTTTCTTAGGTATGTATGTGCACAGTATGGCTAATCATTGAATTCTGAAAGTGATATATTATAGAAAAGAACTGTTTGTGTAGAGGGTTGTTCCACTTTGATTCCCAGTGAAAATCCAAAGATTAAACACCTGGGACTTGCAAAAGCTTTCTTCTTTCTCTTAAGAAAATTTTACGGTGAAATTTTCTGGTGGTTGAATTTCACTTCCAGTGGCCTAAATCCTAATGCATGATGGAACGTCTTAAGTGGTTTTAACTTCTCCTGTTTTTAAGTATCTGTTCTTAAACTACTTTTTGGTGTCTCACACTTTTATATGCTGTGTTATATTGCAGTAATGCTGTTGTCCAAGTGGAACTCAAAAATCAAGGGGAGGATGCTTTTAAGCCTGAAATATATGGGGACATCATAACAGTAGAGCGCAGGATTTCTGGAACCACAAGCGCCACTGTTTTGAAGGATAAACAAGGTTTAAACTTTAAATTCCTTTGCTTATACAATTTTGTTTTGCTCTCTCTGATGAGTCAGGAATGTAGTTACTTAAACATGGAGTATATAGAGTTGATTCAAATTTTATGGTATTGACTTTGAGGTATCGAGTGAATAATTTTCTTACAGTATTGCTTGTTTGTATTTCTACCTACATAAAACGTTGATTAAACCATGGACTTTAAACTTTTAAAGTGATATTAAAGTACTTTCTCGTCTTGTTTGTACTTTTTTTTGGTGAATCAGCTAGAAATATTGTTGGTTGGCATATTTGTCCTTTTGGCAGTTTCATTCTTTTGTGTTCCCATATTAAAGGTTGGCATGCAACACAGGGTTGCTTATGTATTAAAAATCTTTACAAAACATGGTTGTTGCATTTTTCTTTATCCATCTTTCTTTTACTAAACATTTGTAAACTTGTTTTAGGAAAACCATTTCTTCTCCAAAAAAAAAAAAAAACGTGTTTTAGGAAAACTTCTTCTGACATGTGTCAAGTTTTTGCTCCAATTTTGTTTCCCATCCTTATATCATTGAAGTAATGAAAGACCTGTGAGATGGAACTGTTCTTCGTTATGTTTTTCTTTTCTAATAATATTGATATGATTTTTTCCTTTCAAAATCTTTTATGCTGTACTATAGTGCCAGATCATTGATTCATGACTTTGTAGTTTTCATTTGACCATGTTCTCCACCTGAGGAGTTTGGCAGGAAGAAGGGTTGCTGCTCGAAAAGAGGATCTTCGAGAGCTAGTAGAACATTTTAATGTGAGTGTTTTTCCTAGTACTTGCTTAATCTGCTTTGCATCAATTATTTTTTAGAAACTATCTGTTTGCATTAAGTTAGCATGGTAGACTAAGACTAACAGGATTGTTCTCTGCTATTTTGTTGTTTCATGAAGATGATATGTTTAAATTGAGTGATAATTTTATATTTGACTGCATTTAATGTTTAATTGTTAGAGGTTTGTATCATGTCATGTGCATTTTCAACACTTCCCTTCATCAAAATTAGACTTATGCAAAGGATATTCATGCTTCAATGCATTACACTGCAGATTGATGTGGAGAATCCTTGTGTTGTCATGAGTCAAGACAAAAGCAGAGAGTTTTTGCATTCTGGGAATGACAAAGATAAATTCAAGGTGATTATTTATTTTGCGTGTTATCTGAGAACAGAGTTCAATGGTTGTGCTGTACTGACACATGATTGTTCAGTTCTTTTACAAGGCCACACTTCTTCAGCAAGTTGAAGATCTTTTGCAAAACATTGAAAAACAGTTGGAGAAGGCAGGTGTTGTTGTTGATGAATTAGAGGGCTCAATAAGACCTATTGAAAGGGAACTTAATGAGTTGCAAGAAAAGATTAAAAGCATGGAGCATGTTGAAGAAATATCTCAAAAAGCAAAACAGTTAAAAAAGAAGCTTGCTTGGTCATGGGTATATGATGTGGACAAGCAACTCCAGGAACAGAATTTGAGAATCGTCAAGCTGAAAGATCGTGTGCCTCGATGTCAAGCTAAAATTGATGAAAAAATAGTGAGTATAAAATCTTGGCATTGACAGAGATATCTTTTTAAATTTTCCTCATCGACTGTTGTCTTTCTGATTTCTTAAGAAATATTAAGTGGAAGTAAGTCTTCAGCTTTGAAAAGAATCCAGAGAATACAAACAGAAAAGATTCTAGAAGGAAAAATAGTTGTGTTTGTTTTATCTAATTTACAGGGTTCTGATAAAAAAATGTATCTATTTTACAGGGTCAAGTGGTGAAACTGAGAGAATGCTTCACCTTGAAGAAATCTGAAATTGATCAGATGATGGCAAAGACATCAGAAATTAGGAGAATGAAGGACGAATTACAGCAGACACTAACATTGGTACGTTGAAAGCTTGTTCGTTTTATAAGTATCCTGAGTTGAAAGCTTGTTCTTTTTAGAAGTATTCTGAGTGAAGGATACATGTGTTCTTGGGAGGTGATTTTCACACTCTTTTAAGCTTCTCACATACACCCTCTTATTCGTGGCCATTGGATTGAATTAATCAAATGAAACAATGGACATGATTAAACAGGGGTGCGAGAGAGGCTAAAAAGGGTGTGTGTTTATCATTTGACTTCCCCTTCCTCAGTTTCTTTATCCTAAAATTTAAAAATAAAAAAGAATGCAAGTAACTTTTTCTGCAAATGTTTTTTCACTAGTAAGTAATCTCAAAAGAAACTGCCGTTTAGTGATACATACTTCATTTTTATTTACAATTGAATTCTGAAAAAATTGTAATGTTGAAATTGCTAAGTATGTGTTACCTTTCTGAATATGCTTGCCTATTTGGTAATTAGCTATCGAATTCCTTTTTCTCTGTATTTCTGTTAATTAGTTCTTGTATGGTCGTGAAAATGTTACATCCTTTCAAGATAATGGGTGCCAAATCCTTTTTTAGGCCACGAAAGAGAAGATTGGGATTGGAGAAGAATATAGCCGCAAAGCTAACCAGATCCAGAAGTTGATGAATGCTGTTAGGTCTCTTCAGCAACAGATTGAGGATACGCAGGAGCAACATGCCAAACATACACAGGTTTTTTTTGTTTCCTGTTGTGTACAACCATATATGAGCATTACTTCTTTGAGAGCATGCTAGTTTGTTCTTTCTTCATTTTGTTTTTCCTTCACAGAACATTCTGTGAATACTATTCTCATTGAAGGGATGCTTTTATTGATGTAAAGATTAGATGGTTTGCATGAAAATCTCTTAAGTAGTGGTTCAGTATTAGCTCAATCAATAGGCCATGGAAATAGTAGGGGTTAATTAGCGGCTACTGAAATAGTACAGACTTCGAACTTGCCCTTGTAATATGTGAGGCTGAGCCGCTGAAGTTAGGATTACCTGGTTTTTAATAGTTGCAATTATAGAGAAAAGGGCCTGGGGTTGGAAGGAATACTGAAAAAAAAGTTTGGGTGATACCTCGGTGGTTAAAGATCCCATAAATTTGTTAACTGTAATTGCAAATTCTGGCTCACAGTTTCTTGAAGTATTTAAAGTTGTATGCAACTTTGGCTTTATACTCAAAGTCAACATTCCATCATCAAATTTAATCTCTTTAGTTATAATGAAAACAAAATATTAACTCTTGGTTGTGATATCTCAAATCAGAAATGTATTAGTCCTTTGCTTAATTCCAATAAAGGATTTATAATGAAAAATAGCCAGGGAATACAAAAATTGATTTTGTGCCTAACTAGATTACACGCAAATGGATGGGTTAATCTTCTCAAGCATCTTTAAAATATCAGCTTTTACACCACTAATTTGATATTGTTCAGGCAGAAGAATCTGCAATAGAGGAAAAGCTGAAAGAACTCCAAAATGAGGTTTCTACTGTTGAATCAATGCTTACCAGGTTGAAAGTCATAAATTTCGTCAATTTATGTTTTGCGTTGCTGTCAAGGAAGATTTAACCAAATCCCAGTTGCATCTAATGATATTTCAGGTTGAAGGAAGAGGAGAGTGCCTTATCAGAATGCATACAACAGATAAATAATGAAATCAGAGAGATAAATCAAATGGTATGAAATGTTTGGCTTGATTTAATAACTTGAAATTGTTTATCGCAAATTTTTGCACATTTTATGTAGTTAATTTCATAACTTGAAAATGCATAATTTGTTTGTCAAACTTAGATAGCTGTGATTCTTGAATGTATATATTATGACATGTTGATCTTTCAGATTCAAAATATTGACAAGAATCGCCGAGAGATCTCAAGTGTTATTCGTGAGCTTCGTCAAAACCAAACCAACAAGGTGAGGCTCTCTCTATATTGTGGTCTTAGAAGCATGTGAAATCACCAGTCTTTTCTATGTGGGATATTTCAAACGAAGTCCATTTGTACCCATCCCTTCTAAAATGCACATGCAATAGCTCACGTGCTGGCATTTTACTAGAAATAACTGTAATGCTCAGTAGGAAAAATGTTATTGTTATACAGGTGACAGCATTTGGTGGACAGCAGGTGATATACCTCCTACAATCGATTGAGAGACATCATCAAAGATTCACAAGTCCTCCTATTGGTCCAATTGGTGCCCACCTGGTAAGTGTGGAACGACTGTATTACATTCTACATAATTTGCACTCCTGTATTTCACCATACCAAATTAAATGTTTTGAATAAGAATTGTTTTTTCTGTGATGCACTTCCATAATTTCTACTGAACTTACACAGTTAATACTTAGTGTTACTTTACTCTTCAATTTACTTGTTCTTTCTAGCAAGACTCTTTTTTTACTGCCGCTTGCAACTACATGCTAAGTGATACATCTTTATGGTTGTTTCTGCAGACTTTGAATAATGGTGATGTCTGGGGCCCTGCTGTTGAACATGCCATTGGAAGGTTGCTCAATGCTTTCATTGTAACGAATCATAAAGACTCTCTTCTTCTGAGAGCATGTGCAAAAGAAGCAAAGTACAACAACGTTCAAATTATCATATATGACTTTTCATTACCAAGGTCGATATTAATTCTCAGTTTGCTGTCTCATACATACAGTACATGTTTTCTTTCTGTGATTGCATAATTCCCCTCTTTCTTTCTGGACTAGGTTGCATATACCTCCTCACATGCTTCCACAAACAGAGCACCCAACAACTCTTTCCCGTGTTCATTCTGAAAATCATACTGTTCTAAATGTTTTGGTAGATAGGGTAAGTTACAGGCTTTTTTTTGCTCGTACCATGATTTATGGTATATTCTATTAGCTGTTGATCTTGCTAGACCTGACATTTACTTTATTATTTTCTGAACTAATCTCTTCCAGGGAGATATTGAAAGGCAAGTTCTTGTACGAGATTATGACGTGGGAAAAACAGTTGCTTTTGACCAGAGGATCTCAAATTTAAAGGAGGTTGTCACTTTAGATGGTAGTAGGATGTAAGCAAAAGATAGATCTGATTCCTGTTACATATTTTTCAATTTTCACATTTACATCTGGATTGGGAAGTTTGTTTTGCTTTTAATGTCATAAATCTATTTACTGAAGTTTTGTCTAACATTCTAGTGTAATTTTCTATTCCTCATAAAATTTGATTTTGACTGAGCAAGGTTCTATACTGTTGGTGGCAAGTTTGGAAACTGATTATTGTCTCTCAATCTTCTACCACATTCATCTGCTTCAGACGCAGTTTGGGTTTACAAATAAGCTCATATTTCTGTCTTATTTCTAGGTTTTCTCGTGGCTCTGTCCAGACAGTACTCCCTCCCAATAAGAGAGTTAGAACTGGTCGTCTTTGTAGTTCTTACGATGATCAAATTAGTGATCTTGAAAGGCAAGCGAAAAGTGTAGAAGAAGAAGGTAAGCAGTGCATGAGGAGAAAAAGAAATGCAGAGCAAAACCTTCAGGATCTTCAAGAGAAGCTCCAAAATGTGAAGGTTATATTTGTTTACCTTCTCTTCTTCGAGTATGAACCTATGCTTTTGAATGCAAAATTAATATAGTTGTCCTATTGTATTTTAGTTTGAAATGTGACACTAAACTTAAGATCTCCTCGTCTAATTCACTGCTATTGATTAGTGGTCTAAATATTTCATTCATGCTGTTTGCTAATCATATGTTGGTTCTTTCCTTTGGGTAGAGGAGGCGTGTACATGCGGACCGTGATTTGGCATCTAAGAGACTAGCGCTTCAAGACAGTGCTTATGCTGCTGAAGCTAGTACATCACCTGCATCAACTGTTGATGAGCTTCACCAAGAAATCTCAGTCTGTTGCATGATACTTTATGTTTTCATTTACTCCATTATGTATATCTTTTAAGATAAAGTTTTCTTATTTTGATGAGCTTTATCAACTGTTGATTATCAGAAAATGCAAGAGGAGATTCAAGAAAAAAAAATGTTGCTGCAAAAGTTTCGAGAGAGAACTGATGAAGCTGAAGCAAAGACCCATGATCTTAAAGTATCATATGAGAAACTATGTGGTATGGTAACTCATTTTAAGTACTAAGTATTTGGTTCCATACACGTTCTTCCCAACTTACTTTTTCTTTGTGTTCAATAAACCAATAGAGTCGGCAAAAGGAGATATTGATGCCTTTGAGAAAGCAGAGAGAGAACTGATGGAGACTGAAGAAAATCTGGCTTCTGCAGAAGAGGTCTCCTCCACTGTCCTTAAACTTACAAGCACACATATACGTGTTTTTTCAATGCCTTGTAACTCTTGTTGTTCTCTTTCTGTAAATCTAACAATTCAAAGTTATCTCAGGAGAAAGCTCATTATGAAGGTGTAATGAGGAACAAGGTACTTCGCGATATCCAAGAAGCAGAAAAAGAATTTCAGCAGCTTGAGCATCATCGTGAGGTATTATCACCCACAGCCTATGGTTTCATTATGTCTTAATTCCTGGCAAGCAACAGCTTCATGTACTTTGCTGATTTTGTGTGTACCTTTGACACTCCCGCTTTCGCTCCTGCTTTTGTTTTATTTTTTATTAATTTGTAAATTTCCAGGTATGTGATTGTGCAAAGATAATATAGCGTGCATTGGAATTCAAATTTCTCTGCCCTTTATTTTAGGGTTGATGTCTGTACTTGTGTCTCTGAATTGTTCTTGAGAATTTGAATATTTGTGTAAGAAAGATATTGTTTTAGGTCTCATTTGGAAAGTGCATTTAAAATGAAAACGCTTTCTGCAAGAAGTGCCAGTTATGTGCTTCTTGTAGGAAGCACGTCAAATTCTTTTCCATGATTCACTTACAGTTTTACTAAGGATTGGTTTCAAAACGCACTTTCATCAAAAGTGTTTTCAGTCATTCTAAAAACACTTCCAAACAAGTAGTATCAACTAGTTGCTGAAGTTATCCACTGGCTGAACTGCAGGAGAATTGTAGAAAGGCTTCTATCCTTTGTCCTGAGAGTGAAATTATAGCTATGGGTGATTGGGATGGTAGCACCCCGGAACAGCTCAGTGCCCTATTAACCAGGCTGAATCAGAGGCTTGAGCGAGAGAGCCAGAGGTGTGTAAATTATTCTCTCTTTATTGCTTCTGATGGACAACAATTCCAAACTAAAGCTTGTAAATAAGATCTTTTTTCTTATTTGATATGTTGCAGATTCACTGAATCCATTGATGACCTCCGAATGTCATATAAGAAAAAAGAACGTAAGATTTTAGAGAGACAGAAAAAGTACAGAGCTTACCGAGAAAAGTTACATGTAAGGTGCTGCATGTGTAATGCTATGTTGGTGCTCTAACTGCAAATTTTGGATAATTATATAGCCTCCAGTTTTGCTTTCTCTCTGTTCCTTCTACAGAAATTGCATATGCTTTGTAAACTTCTATGGGGAGAAATAATTTCTTTGATTTTGATTGAAACTATATACTCAATTAATACCTCTGAGCATTTGGAGTTTGTGGATGTGGATTATTGAAGGCATATGGCCTGGGTTATCCCTTGCTTAAAGTTGCCTTTTTAATTAGGCATTGCCCAGGAAATGTTACTGCACAGCAGTGATTTTGGAGAAACAATTTATGGTAGTTTATATATGTCTGGGATGTGCCCCTTGTTCCCTGTATTCGATATGGTCTGATAACTGTCTATTCTATATCTTCTGTGGAGCGCGGTCCCCAAATGGATGAATCTTGCTGCTCAGAGTCTCATTGATGTATTTTTCCTTGTCCAATCATTTAATTGCAGGCATGCCAGAAAGCCCTAAATTTGAGACGTAGCAAGTTTGAAAGAAACGCAAATCTTTTAAAGCGCCAGTTGACATGGCAGTATGTTGTCTCTTCTCATTAACAAATCACACCACTTTTCTTTTTCAATTCTAGGTACCTTCTAATTTGTATTCTGTTCTTAGTTTTAATACCCATCTGGGAAGGAAGGGGATGAGTGGGAAAATTAAGATTGATGACAGGGAGAGGACCCTTGCTATTGAGGTAAGTTTGGTATTTCTGGACGGCTTGGTATTTCTTTTGCTAATCCTATTTTTCCTTGCAAAACTTGATGCCGTGTGCTCCTTTGCTCAGGTAAAGATGCCCCAGGATGCATCGAGCAGCACTGTTCGCGACACTAGGGGGCTTTCAGGTTTGCTTCTTAAATACTCTCCGACTGGTTGTCCATTTATTTGTGTTTTTGTGAAATCTTAGCTCAACGATTTCACTGTTTGCAGTCGGTAATATAAGTACCTAAAAAAAAAAACATTTGTGTTAATTTGATTGTTAATCAGGTGGGGAGCGCTCCTTTTCAACGTTGTGCTTTACATTGTCTCTTCATGAAATGACGGAAGCCCCATTTAGAGCAATGGACGAGTTTGATGTTTTCATGGTACGCTTAAACCATGCCCTTTATGCCAGGAATGAAGATTGCGTTCATACTTGTCTAGGTTTTTCTGTTTAAGATTCCAAAGAATGGTTCATATCAACTATTTTTCTGCACTTCATTTGATCTCCAGGATGCTGTAAGCCGGAAAATCAGTCTAGACACTCTTGTCGATTTTGCATTGGTGCAAGGATCCCAATGGATACTCATCACCCCTCACGATATCAGGTAATGCTGTAAGAAAGATTGTGATCCGGAGTTTCAGACGTTTTGCAATTCAATTTTCTTTCCGTGGATATCAGTCTGCGAAGCCTTTTTTCGTTGACGAAAACCAAACATTGCGCTTGATCAATGACATGATTTTCTGAATCTGGTTCTTTCGATGCAGTATGGTGAAGAACGGGGAGAGGATAAAGAAGCAGCAAATGGCAGCTCCTCGCTCTTGAATTGTTTCCCTGTCTAGTTTTAATTATTTAGTCATAATAATTACCCGGTAATGCTTGATTAGATGATGGTAGATATGTATTTATCAACTAACCTTTATTATCTTAATTAACTGAGTGGGAGATTATATGGAATGATTGTAATTATTTATACACTTTGGTTTTTTTTTTTATACATATTTTCAACACTTTTGGGACATTTTTATTCACTCATTGTTTTGCATTTTTATTCCCAGGCAAGTTTTAACCAAATTAAATCATTGTCTTATGCATTAAAAATATAATCTAGCGTTCATTTTTTATAAACAATAAGATTAGTACAACGGAGCTTATGATGCACTTACAAGAAAGCTACGTTATCAAGATTAGTCACAACTAGGTTTCGAGCATATCACAAATATAGGGTGTGATTGAAATTGCTTTTTATGGAAGCGTTTGTTTGTTTGTTTGTTTGTTTGTTTTTTTTTTGTAAAAATACTTTTGGAGTCAATTCTTAGTAAAATGCAAGTGAATTATGAAAAAAAACATTTGAAGTGTTTTATAAAAAAGTATATAACTGATATTTCTTGTAAAAAACACTTCAAGTGATTTAGAAACTATACAAAAAATGCTTTCAATTATTTAAAAAACATTTTCAAACGAATTCACATGAGTTGAAGTTGAGACTACCTCTAAACAAGCAGACACTGATTACAATTTTACCAAATATTAGTTTACGAAAAAGGAAAAGGATTCCGTTCTTCAAAAAAAAAAAAAAAAAAAGGAAAAGGATTCTCGCTTGATCCTTTTTTTGTGGATCCTCGCTGGATTCTTTTTCTGTGCATCCTAAGAATCCTGTGATCGTGACCGTTTATTGTATATCGGTTAGAAAATCATTTCACATTTTAAAATTTAAAATTAAATATAAATAATACCTAATGAAAACTTATTGCACAATAAACGATTACGGAATTCTTAACGTCTAGTAATCTGACGAGGATACTTTTCCTACGAAAAATATCAAACGATAAAAAGAATAGTAGAAAGTCAATCATTATCGTTTGTTTTTCTTCCTTTTTTTTGGGTCCTACCCTCAGAAAAGAAATTTGAATTATAACGGCTATCTAACGATCATATTTGATGAGTGGACATTGTTTATTGTGCTTCTGGTCTAATCACATCATCTAACGAAATGGCTTTGTAATTTGTTTGGATGTGAAAACAAAAAGCGCCACACACACAGCCCTTTCATTCAAAACTCGCAAAAAGTTTAGAGAGAGAAAATCCAGCGGTTGATAGAATACTGAGAAAATTTAGAGAGAGAGAGAGAGAGAGAACTGAAACAAGAAGAAAGACAAAAATGGGATACAGAGAAGCAGCAGAAGAAGACGACCATGAAACGATGTCGTTGCGGTGCGAGAAACGAAACCCAAAGACCAGCCCTTTACCGCCATCGAAGCGGCGGACGGCTAGGTGGTCAGACATCTGGCTCAAGAACACCACCCCTCTCAAGAACATGATCTTCGCTATGCAGCTGGCCTCGCCCAATCCGAAATCCACCCACAAAACCCTGATCCCTAATTGGGCAAACATTGACCGGACTTCCGTATTGTCCGACGAAATCCTCCTCAAGATCCTCGCCAAGCTCCCGGAATCGCAGCGGAAGCCTAGCTCCGTCGTCTGCAAGCGGTGGCTCAACCTCCACGGCCGCCTTGTACGGTCAATCAAGATCTTGGACTGGAACTTTCTCCAATCTGGTCGGTTAATTTCGCGGTTCCCTAACCTGAATCAGGTGGATCTTCTATCTGGGTCGTTGATTCCGGACCAAAATTCGGGCATTTCGTTGAGTTGTAGGATGTTGTCGGTGCATACCGGCTCCGGGTTTTCGCCGAATCAGCGAGTTTTGGAATCGAATTTGCTTCCAGCTGAAGTTGTTGACAGGGGGCTTGATGGGCTGGCGAGTGGATGCCCCAACTTGCGGAAGCTTGTGGTGATTGGCGCTAGTGAATTAGGCCTGCTGAGTGTGGCGGAGGAGTGCCCCACATTGCAAGAACTGGAACTGCACAAGTGCAGTGACAATGTCCTGCGTGGGATTGCGGCGTGTGAGAATTTGCAGGTGCTGAAGCTGGTTGCAAATGTGGATGGACTTTACAGTTCAGTGGTTTCGGATATCGGGTTGACAATTTTAGCTCAAGGGTGTACTAGACTGGTAAAGCTTGAGCTTTGGGGATGTGAGGGAAGCTATGATGGGATTAAGGCAATTGGGCAGTGTTGCCAAATGTTGGAGGAGCTGACTTTCTGTGATCACAGGATGGATGGTGGCTGGCTGGCCGCGCTTCCCTATTGCGAAAATTTGAAGACTTTGAGGTTTCAGTCGTGTAAGAGGATTGATACTGTTCCGGGGCCGGACGAGTACTTGAGTGCTTGTCCGGCTCTGGAAAGGTTGCATTTGGAGAAATGTCAGCTGAGGGACAAGAAGATCGTGAGAGCTTTGTTTATGGTGTGTAGGGCTGCGAAGGAGATTGTTTTTAAGAACTGTTGGGGATTGGAGAATGATATGTTCAGGCTTGCAAGCACTTGCAGGTACATTGGTTCTTCTTTCTATATTATGCCTTCCGTTGCCTGAGATTTATGTTGGCTAGTTATACGCCGTTTAGTTATCTGGTATCAATCTACGAATGTTCTTAACGTTATGAGTAGGTTTGCTAGAACGAAAGCTACAAACTTTTCGAAGATTATTGACGATGTATTGTTGCATTTGTTATATTGCAATTGTAATGAACTGTAGATACTTCGATTTGCTTGAATTGTCGAACATTCATACCTTTTACTGTTCGAGTTGCTAAGATTTTTGGTGACCGAATTCTACTTGGGAATTTTATGGGTGTTTGGTGTTGTCGCAGGAGAATGAAGTTGCTATCACTAGAAGGATGCTCAGTGCTAACAACAGAGGGTCTGGAGTCTGTAATTCTTGCCTGGAAGGGGCTCGAATGTCTTCGAGTTGCATCGTGCAAGAACTTAAAGGACAAGGAGATATCTCCTGCACTCTCAACCTTGTTTTCTACTCTCAAAGAGCTGCAATGGAGACCGGATACCAAATCTCTTCTCCCGTCGAGAATTAATGGAACCACCATAGGAAAGAAAGGCAGTAGATTTTTCAGGAAGACGCGAGATTTGAAGATGCTGTTCGATGATCAGAATCCGCTCCTTGAATTTATCCACAGATGAGATGATCATCAATGATCTCTTGTATGAAGAATGTATGAGGATGCAGAGGAAGATTGTTGTTAGTTTTAATCTTCCACAATGAGGAAACAGCCCAGGTTGTACAATTATATTACAGTTTGCCCAACCCACTTCTCCCCTGGTGAATGTTGGGCAAACCCGTTTCTCCATAACCTTAATTTTATGGTACAAATGTTTTACTTCTTCGTTCTTGTTGGTAACTTTGTCAATTGTTCCGTCAAATTGAGGGTACCTTTCACCCATCCATAGGATAATTCAATATTGCAAATAAAATAGGGACATGTAAAAAAAATTTACACGTTTTTCTTATTGTATCGAAACTTCACAGTAACAGTGTATTAGTGTTATATAATTTTTTTCTTCTGTCATCAACAAGAATAAAATTTTAGTCAAACTATAGAAGAGCATTGTATGTATAAGGTAATGCTACGTAAACTAAATAATTTGTCACCAATAAAAAATAAGTACGTTAATCAACACTTAAGTAATAATTCAATCATCAACAATTGGTTTAAAATTTTGACCTCTTTAGCATTACTGATACGTACAACATTGTTAACATAGCTGTTAACACTTGGAAAAGTTGTCTTCTTTCAATATGTGCAGAACACGAGTAAAATATCACATGTATCATTATTTAATGAAAAAGACACTAAAAATGTTCTTTTTTTTTTTTTTTTGCTAAACAATAAATTTTGTTAGCTTAGATATTAAACTAGCAGAAAACACACATTTTGTGTGCGTGAGCAATTTCTCTTAATAAGTGCATATTTTTTTTAATATTACATAATTACTGTTTTGTCATTCTTATATAAATATTGTGTATCAAAAGTGAGGGTAAAATTGAAAAAATATGATTATCATTTTGTCAAAAGATATAAAATTACTATTTTACCCCTCTTTTGTTAATAGTGTGTATTAAAAATGAGTGCAAAATAAGAAAAAAAAGTTGACAATGTAGGTTTTCTTAATAATGGCATACCGACGAAATTCGAACCTATCCGTCAGATACGCCTTTAACACTTTTAATTTTGTATAATAAAATGTGACGTGACGTGACACGCCGTGTCCCGGCGCACTGAAAGATCTCACCTAACCCTCTGTCTTTCTGCAACTCCCCTCTCCAACTGGAACAACAATGGGATTCCACCCAGACACACAGACGATGAACAACAAGGGCAAAGCAGTCGCCGTCTCAAGCCCCAACATCAACGACATCGACGACGACAACGTTAACATCAGCGTAGACGACTTGGATTTGGACGACGACAACAACAACAGAAGTAGTGGCGTCTCTTCGACTTCCATCAGATTCTCGTCCCGCAACACTTCCTCCAAATACGACTTTGTCAAGGTTCTTCATTTTCCTTTTTTCGATTTTCTCTCTTGATTTTCTGTTTGGGTCCCAAGAAAATGAATCAGAAATCGAATATCATTTCTGTTTTGCTCATCAGGTGAAGGTCTGGCTGGGTGATAATGCAGATCACTACTATGTTCTTTCCAGATTTTTGCTCAGTCGAATGTTGACTGTCACTAAGGTATCGATTTCAGTCGACCCAATTCAGTATTTTGATTCAATTGTTCGTTTATTTTGGTAAATTGTAATGATTTGATCATGTTATTCAGTGTGAATTTTTGGTGTGGTGATCTGTAGATCCCGAATTATGTAGCGATTAAAATCGCGCTGGAGCTCAAGAAGCTGCTGATTGACAACAGCCTGCTAGATGTGTATGCTGTCTCAACGTTGATTCTTTTTTGTTTTTCTGATTTTTCTTGTTGTTTTGTTTGGATTTGTATAAATGGTTTCACTTTTGGGTTCGCCTGATGCGTTGCAGTTCGCAGTCCGATTTGGAAGTGAATTTGTTTAAGGTAATGCCATATGCTTGTGTAGTTGTCGGAAAAGTAGTGCACTTTGCAAACTTTCTAGATGCTGATTTGGGTTCATTCTGTATTTGTAGCTTATGGAACGAAGGGGTTATGGGGAAGAGTACATAAATCGGTACAAGATGATGACCAGGTCAGTCTAAAATCTATGTCTAAAATCTATGTACTCTTAGGAAGTGCCTTGAAACCGAATAAACAAAAGATGATAAAATTTTACTGAATTCTATGGTAATGCCAGTTTTTTTCTTTGCTGAGACAAATTTTTACAGATTTCACCATCAACGAGTACCATTAGTTATTCTTGTATGTGGAACTGCCTGTGTTGGAAAGTCGACCATTGCTACCCAACTCGCACAAAGACTAAATTTGCCTAATGTCTTGCAGGTTCTAATATTTGTCATCTGTCATTCTCTCTCTCTCTCTCTCTCTCTCTCTCTCTCTCTCTCCCTCCCTCCCTCCCTCTCTCTACTGTTTTCAAGGTGCATAGAGATGTCTTTGACATTTATTTTTCCTGTGTAATTGTTACAGACAGATATGGTATATGAATTGTTGCGCACATCAACAGAGTATGTCCCAATTTCATACATTTCCTTTGTTTTTCATTTGAATGTGCACCAAAACATAGTATGCAAAATAATAGTGTGTCCTATGTTAAGCTGATTAGTTAGCATTGCGTGTGTTGAAGTCCTTTGTTTTGATGAACGATATTGGAATGCTTATTCTCTCCTTTTATCCAATTCAGTGCACCGTTGACATCTACTCCTGTATGGGAACGAGACTTCAGCTCCTCTGAGGAGTTAATTACTGAATTTTGTAGGGAATGCAGGATTGTCCGTAAAGGTAATGTCTTTATTGATCCATCTGCTGAGATGTGTCATATGACTACTTTTGAAGTTATAACCTTGAGAAATCAGAAATCTCTTTTTAGCTAGTATATTGATCAAAGTTCTGGAACATGTGTTTATCAGGATTGGCTGGTGATTTGAAGAAAGCTATGAAAGATGGAAAGCCAATAATAATAGAGGTGTGTTTGTTTATGAAATCCGTGGATGTCAATCACATTGTAACTAACTTTTGTCCCTTCAAAGTTTTGCCTCCTTCTATCTGTTCCTTTTCATTTCTTTTTTATTATGGAAAGGATCTGTTTCAAATATTAAGCTTGAAAAAGCTCATATAGATTCGCTGCAATATTTTTGTTCCCTCCATGCTTAGTTTTCTGGAGATTCTGTTCAAGTCTCATTTATCTGGTTTTGTACCTGAACCTTGTCTTGAAGTGAGAACCAGACAGATGAATTTTTATTGCTCTATTTGCTTAGGTTGGTAATTTTCAGTAAGAAGTGTCAGAACAAATTTTATATTGACTACTTTTAACAAAGGATTGGGTGTGTGTGTATTTCGTATGGCTTAAGAATCTTTCCTTAAGATGTTCCAGTTTGGGTGCTAAGTCTGTGCTTATGTTAAAAAATCCATGGTATTTGCTGCAATACATTTTGCGGACGTGACTTTCTAGTTTCCTAGACCAAGAGAGAGAGAGAGAGAGAGAGATAGAGAGAGAGAGAGAGAGAGTGTGTGTGTGTGTGTGTGCGCGCGCGCGCTTATCACGGCACTGCATGGACTATTGCGTTTTTAAATGCTGAAAAATAAAAAGGGATTTTTTGTAGGTCACATATGTGAATTATTTGGATGAACAATTTATCGATGACAGTGTCAAAAGCATTAGCAAGCTTCTGTCCACTTAGTTTGTCTCACTCTCAGCTTGGATGATTTCATTTGTTTGATGATAATGGCAGGGAATACATTTGGATCCAAGCATTTATTTAATGGAAGATGATAATAAAACACAAGCACAAGAGAAAACACAGGAGGCAGACCCCTTTGCAGTAGATGGTTCCAAAACACAGATGGAAAACAATTCTCCAAGTATAAGCGGAAGTTCTTCTGAAGTTTGCAACAGTGCTGCACATGTCAGCTGCGAAGAAGGGACACCAACTAACAAGGTGGACGAAGTCTCGGATCACCTGGAAGCTATTGACCTAGCCGGAAGTGTTTCTGAGGAAAAAGGTTGATCCCCACTGTGGATAATTCTCAGATTGTTTATGTTCTGTTCCAACACACTTAATTTTGGTCTGAAACATAATTAATCAATAGGCACAGGGCAGAGTTGAACATTTAAGATGTCAGTTCTCTGACTACTTTTATGTGATCCAGGTGAAAGTGTTACTGATCCAGAGTTGAGTAAAAGTACTTCTGTTAAGAAAGAGAAGTCTGGTACTGAACCAATTATTATACCTCTAGTTTTGAAGATGGCTGAGTTTGATCATAAGGTGCGGTCACATTCTCTTTCACTTATATAGTTTATTTTGGTACAAACTCCTTTTCCCACTGTCCTCGTTTTCTGTGTGAGTGCATTTGGCCTTTGTTGGTTTTGGTTTCCTTTCACAAGTAACTTGGCATTTATGCCCAGAAGTAGCTGTGACTGCTGTTTTGGTGCATGCACATTTACTAGTGCTGTCCCCTCACTCCTCTCTTAATCATAGGCCTCTAAATCCTCAATTGGTGTTATTTAGAAAACGTATAGCTCTCGTAGAAAAATGAATACAGATTCTCATGCTTTTATTCTTGGCTCTTGGTAAAGAATTTCTTGAGTTTTCATGTTGGTGATGATGTTACTGCAAGTTTTTCGCTGTTTCTGTTCTTCTCTGAATCTTTGCCTTGTTTTGTAAATTGTTTATCTATACTTCTCATTTGCAGGCATTACTAGAAGAGGTGATCTCGACTCGTACATTTAGTGGTAAATCTGTAGTCCAGGTATCAAATAATTTTTGTTATCCATGAAGAATGCTTAAATGTTTGTTAAACGAAGAGTTTCCCATCGGATTTTCGTTTTTCACTCTTTTTCAAGATAGCTTATAAGTTGGAAAAATCCCCTCAAACCTTCGTATTTATTCATTTCCAGGATAAAGATAAGCTAATACGCAACTTAAAGACCATCCAGGACTATCTTTGTTCATTCAATTCGCAGGTGAGTTCTTTCATGGGTTGTAACTCCTTTAATCTTTGAGTTGGCCGATTGTTTATTATTGGTTGTCTTATTCTATCATCCTTGATTCAAACAGGGATTGACAGTCGTCAATATATCTTCAACCACATTTCCGCAGACACTGGATTGGCTGCACGGGTATCTTCTTGAGGTACTTCTGATGAACTCTTTTAAATTTGTGCTGCCCTGGCCTCTTTAATGCTGCTGAAACCTGGAAGTTTTGGATGTTTAAGGCACCAAATGATATTATCGTGTTATGCCATCACCAATACAAGATTACCTCAAATTTAACTGCCACTGTGGCTGGAATATGAGAATGATACATTAACTGGCTCCTTGTTTCTTTATACAGTGCATAGAGCATGGTATTTCATCAGTGTCCAATGAAAATAGTAGGCGGCCTGCGGAAAGTTAGACTGCATTCCGATGTTAGCTGAAGGCTGGTATGAGTTGGACTTCCGTTGTTTTGATCCATTTTTCTCTCTATATGGGTATGGTACATAGATTAGGTATTTATTGTTTTCTTTAAACAAAATAACTACATGGTAAGTTCAAAAGAAAAGGGGAAAAGACGGTAAAACAAACACGAAAAATATTATGCTCATGACCAGCTTTACAATCATTCCTTTGTGCCAAAATTCATTCCTTGATGATATCTGTTTGTGGTTCACGTAGAGCTGGAGAAAAGAACCAGTAACGGTTATGAAACAGTGATCGGCTGGACGATAAAGATCAAATGTCGGGAAACAAAACGGAGAACAAATACTTATTAAGCACCTTTGCAGCAGCAGCAGCAGCTTGCAGAACAAATTTCTACTTGCATTACTTGTTCTTTGATGAGACGCCAGATTTCAACTAAATGCAGCCTCTTCAATGCTTCCAAGACTTCACCAAAATTCAATTTTTCGATACGAGATACCAAGTTTCGGATAAGTTGTTGTCTTCGTATTGTACGTATGTAAAGTCAGTCATTAAGTTGTTGTCTTAGTAGTGTTCGTATGTTTAACTTAAAGGGGTACTGTATTTAAGATGATGTTCTTAACCACTTTTTCGACGATCGACCTTTGGACAGTGTCAGTTGTATGTGCATCTTCTTCGCTTTTTCTCTGTATATATCAACAAAGAGATGCAGTAAATTGTCTGTCGAGTAATGCTAGGGTTACCACATATTTATAGCACATTTTGATACCGCGTGACGTGGCATGATATATTCAAAGGGATGCTAAAGGTCACCTCGTATTTATACCACATGATATGGTATGTGATATATTCAATCAATATCCTGTGATTCTGTCAACGTGACTATACATACCATCTCACGAGCAATTTTTCGATGCACCTTCTTCTATAACACATGAAATGAAATATCATCGGTGTTATCATCTCAAAATCAATATCAACAAAAAGCAGTAAGTTTGTTGCATCCAAAAATAAAATAACAATCAACCAGCTGCATGGATCATCAAAATCTTAGGACGCAACGGCATTAAATTCAAGAATCCAAAATACATGCAATCTGCGTTCTGTAATTTACTAATTTGCAGGAGATGGGTCCGAGAACCATAACTGCTTCCTCCAAATACGACTTTGTCAAGGTTAGTTTTCTTTTCCTCGATCATTCTTTCTGTTTGGTTCCTGAGAAAATTGGAGTGGTAAAAGTTTGCTGTTTCGCCACCAGGTGAAGGTGTGGTTGGGTGATCATGCCGAGCACTACTACGTGTTTTCAAGGTTTTTGCTCAGCCAAATGTTAACCGTCACCAAGGTGGAATTCAATCTGCATTTCCTTCGTCATGCTTCGTTTGGCTGGTCACAATTCGATCATTTATTTCGTCGTGCGAAATCTGATGACGAAATTATAATTCTGTTTATTAGATCCCCAATCATGCAGCTATCAGAATCGCTCTTGAGCTCAAGAAGCTGCTTGTGGACAACAGCCTTCTAGATGTGTATGTCGCGTCGCGTCCTTCAGCCACATTGCTTTGTTCATTTCTTGTTTAGATTTCCACATATGGCTTAACTTTGTGCATTCTGTTGTTGTATCGCAGATCGCAGTCCGATTTGGAAGCTAATATGTTCAAGGTAATGGCCACACAAGTTGAAGTTGTGAACTTTGCGAAATTTCAACATGTCGAATTTCATCAGCTTCACAGTTCTATATAATTTGCAGCTTATGGAGCAAAGGGGCTATGGGGAAGAGTACGCAAATCGTTACAAGATGATGACGAGGTCAGTCCATGGAAAATTTTTCGCTGCGTTATATGGCGGTTCATGATTTTTAAGAAACAATTGGGTGGGGGTTACGTTTCTTTCAGATTTCACCATCAAAGAGTACCATTGATCATTCTTTTGTGTGGAACTGCCCGCGTTGGAAAGTCGACGATTGCAACACAAATTTCACAGAGGTTGAATTTGCCTAATGTCATGCAGACAGATGTGGTATACGAATTGCTGCGCACATCAACGGAGTAGGTCTTGATTTTATTTAGTTTCTTACATTTGAAGAGAGGAATGTTTCTTGTTTCTCAAGTTTAGCTTTTCTATTCTATATTGAAGTTTTTAATCTCTCATTTGATCCAATTCAGTGCACCGTTGGCATCTGCTCCTGTATGGGCGCGAGACTTCAGCTCCGCGGAGGAGTTAATTACCGAGTTTTGTAGGGAATGCAGGATTGTTCGTAAAGGTAGTCACTTTATTAGATAATCGGAACAGTTTGAAGCCTGTTAGAGATTGTTTTGCAGATTAAGTCACTCTTTATTCATACATTTCGTCTGCTTTGTTCGGTAGGATTGGCGGGTGATTTGAAGAAGGCAGTGAAAGATGGGAAGCCAATAATAATAGAAGTAGGATAACTGTAAACATCTCACTGTAATTAGTTCGGTTTCCTGTCTCTATCAGCATATATGATCTCCTTCATCTTTTAATTGTAATGACAGGGAATGCATATTGATCCAAACATCTATCTGATGGCGGATGAAAATAAAACACCAGACGAATCCAGAACACACTTGGAAAATGTGCATGTCAGCTCAGAAGAAGGGACACCAACAGCTAACAACGCAAACAAAGTAGATTACCTGGAAGCTATTGGCCTTGCAGGAAGTTTCATTGAGATTAATAACGAAGGTTAACCCTAATGTGGATATGGTTGCAAAGTTTGTGTTGAAGAGAGTTGACGAGTTGAACCATTTAAGATGTTAGCTCTCTAAATGCTTTCATGGCCGTGGTGCAGGTGAAAGTGGTTCGGAGGAGGCTAAAATTACTTCTGTTTCAAAAGCGAAGTGTGGTCCTGGACCGATTGTTATACCTCTAGTTCTGAAGATGGCTGAATTCGATCACAATGTGTGGTCACGTCCTCTGACATATTACATAGTTTTAAGATTACAGCATTTCTCAAGTTTTAATTCTTCAAATTTCACCTCATTGCTCCTCTTCCCTTTGCAATCTGCAGGCGTTACTAGAGGAATGGTTCTCAACTTTTGCATTCAATGATAAACAAGTCCAGGTATTCACTATTAACCATCTTATATTTTCTGTTAATAATGATGAACTACCGTTCGTTGATTAATTGAAAACTAAACAGTCTGATTGTTTGTTAGAACAATCCCGTGATCTATTTGTTTACTTTTCTAGGACAAAAATAAGCTAGCAAGCAACTTAAAGACCATTCAGGACTATCTTTGTTCATTCAACTCCAAGGCAAGCGCGTTTCTTGTGAATCACGGTTCATATTAACTTTACATTGGCAGATGGTTTATCTTTCGCTAATCTGATTCAAACAGGGATTGAAAGTACTCAACCTGTCAACAAACACATTCAACCCGACGTTGGACTGGCTGCACGGATATCTTCTCGAGGTACATCTTCTGAGTTATGATTAAACATTTTCGAATTCAAACAATCCTGCGTGCTTCTTAAATCCGCAAAACTTGGATGTCGATGTCCAACTCAATATGTTATTCCTTGTCTACGTACACTGCGAACTGGTAGTTATCTTACTCAACTAGCTCATCGTTATATAGCGTATTGAGCAAGGAATTTCGCCCAAGTCCAATGAAAACAGTAGGCAGCTTCAGGAAAATTAGACTGCGTTCGTATGTTAGCTCAAGGTATGACTTGGGCTATCCTAATGTAATTTTTTTTCTTCTTTCAACAGTGTATGTCACATAGTTACCTGTTTAACGAATTTGGTTCAATTTTCGGGTTTAGGGTTCAGAATCGGAGAAATGAATCGGTAATCTAAGGGTTCTAAAGCAGCAAACCGGTTTGGATGGCGAAGATCAGGTGACAGGATTTGAAGAAATTGGCCTGGCACTCAAAATCTGTGGATAAATTTTTACAAATCTTTCGGAGTTTTTGTATGGGTATATTGGAGATATTTATGCATTTTTGTGGTGAAATTTATGATTCATTGAAGATTAAAGGTTAAGGGCGAGTATTGGCATAACAAAAATGTTATTCTTTTGTGACCGAAGGTCATAGGTTTGAGTCATGGAAACAGTCTCTTTGCAAAGCAAGGATAAGACTGCGTATAATAGAGGCCTTCCCAACCCAACCCTTGCAAATGAAGACCCTTGTTGACTTGAGATCGTCCTTTATTGAAGACTAAAGTTTAAATTACATACAAAATACAACAATGTGAAATGAATTTAAATTTCATCATCCCATAAATCTTGAATTGTTTTGTATGGTCTTGTGGTTTCATTGACTAGAAACTCTCCCCTCATGATCTTCCTTTCCTCCAACTTGTCTATCTCCATGAAATCTTGACCGTCCAATTTCAGATCACCGGCTCCAAAGTTCTCCTTAATCCTTTCTGGACTAAAGCTTTTCACAATCATGCTTGATCCCTTTGATAATCCCCACCTTAGAGCAACTTACATCAAGTAAAAGAATTTAATTAGCATTTAACAGTTGCAGACATTAGTCACATTGGTTAGAACAGACATGATTTACTTATGTATATGCGTTAAAATTTTCCGATTTACCATTTTGTGTAATTTAAAATAGGATATAGTTTACAGTAATAAAATAAGCATATATTATTTTAATTTTTTTAATAAAAAAATGTAAATGAGAGTTCTTTTGGAAATGCTTTTAAAATGGATGAAAGTGTTTTTGGGGAAAATATTTTTGGAACCAATCATTAATAAAAATACAAGTAAATCTTGGAAAAAAAATTAAAGTGCTTCTTGCATAAAACACTTAAAGTGTTTTTGAACCCAAAAATAATTTTTCTAAAAACACTTAGGTTATTTTAAATGTACTTCCAAACGAGTCCTAAGTTTGCTATGGTTTTGTTTGTTATTTGATGGGTTTACCTGGGCTGGAGTTGCTTTAAGCTTGTTGGCAATGGCCCGAATGGTTGGACTGTTCACCACAAGTGTTGATCCCCATGAATTCCCAGGCCCACCAAGTGGTGAGTAAGCACTTACATGGATATTGGGGTCCCTACAAAAATCTCGTAGCTTTCTTTGCCTCCACAGCGGGTGCATTTCGACCTGTGCGTATAAAGAAGAGAACTTTAATTATTTTTTGGTACTATTTACTTTAACAAAAAATTATATTTTTATATTAAAAAATTAATCTTGATACTATTCATTTTACTTTTTATTTTGTCATTTTCGTTAAAACTCAAAGTTTTCATATCATTTTCATTAGTTTTCCTTATAAATAATCTCATGTCAAACGACGATTGATGGTGACGGAATGAGATTCACCCCGAACTTTTGTATTCGAAGTTGGCACACTGGGAAATTCAAATCTAATTTAAGGGGTAATCTCAAGTCAATAAGTCTTTCTGTTTTGCAAGGATCAAAGAAGAGGAGGAGAAGAAATATCTATTATATCTGTCTTATCCTTACTTTATAAAAAAAATATTTCTGCAACTCGAACCAGTAATTTTTTAATTAAAAAAACAACCTTTTAATTATATCAAGACTCGCCCTCAAATTCAAACGTAACCTCATGAATTTAATTATTTAAGTGGTAAATTTTACCTGATTGACAGCTGGGGGAACAGAGGCAAAATCCAGAAGCTGTTCAATCTTTTTGGTGGAGAAATTGCTGACACCAATGCACCTGCACAATCCCAATTCCCAAGTCCAGGCACTTCTCCATTCCAGACCAAGTGATCTCCAAATCCAACGGCTCAAATTCATCTTCATCTGGAATGGGATGCATGCCCATGGCTTCAACTTCACTGGCCAGTACACTAGGTACATGTCCAAATATTCCATTCCCATGTTCCTGCAACACCAATATTAATCGTCTCATTACAATCTAATCTAAAGACGACTTCGCGCATGTTTCATCTGGAACTGTTATTGACGTTGCAAAATATCATCAGGTCGGCATCCATAGTGTTGTCGTAGTTATATTCTTTTTAGGGCTAATTGTGGTGTAACGGAAAAATTGTTTCTTTATGACCGAAAGGTCACAGGTTTGAATCATGCAAACAGCCTATTTGCAAAGCAAAAATGAGGCTATGTATGATAGACGTTATCTCCCCAACCATTGTAAATGAAGAGCCTTATTGGTTGGACTCACCCTATATTTTTTATTTTTATAAAGATTTTGAATGGATAAGAACTTGCATGGATTCTCATAATCCTAGGCCATGGATTTTTGTGCCCAGATTTCTCCTCATGGAAATGCTCAATCATTGATCTTTGACCTAAAAGAGTGGGGATCTCCGGAGATCCTGCCGAAAACCAGCAGGCACTGAATTGAAGATGATTTTTCACTCTCACATGCAGTTTGTGAGATTGCAGGACAAATATGTGTCAAAAATGCGGACGTTTATATGTTAGTGCACAGTTTCTTACTTAAGAGTTTGCTTGAGTCCTGCAACATGGTCATGGTGATCACTCCCCCATAACTTAGATGTCACAAAAATGTCTTCCCTCTCTACTTCTCCGTCATGCATTGCCATTGTCAAAGCATTTCCGAGAGCCGGCTCCGAACCATATATCTTCGCCGTGTCGAAATGTCTGTAACCCATCTGCATTACACAACCATGCATTAGTTCTAGTAGTTACGAACAATTCCACCCATATCCGAAATCTTGAGTTCAATTTGTCCCTCCAAGATATCGCTTGTGTAAAAAAAATTACATAAAAGCAAGTGGATAGAAGATAACTGTAGCGTCAATAGAGTATATCTCCTTGTGACTACAGTACTAAGTATTGTAGACACAAGAACATATATTTCCGGTGGTATGACAGAATTCTCTAGTGTGTGTAGGGTTTGTACCTTGAGGGCCATATGGACAGCAAGTTCTGTTTTTTTCCTATCGTTTTGGCATGAATAAGTGCCCAACCCAATGACAGGCATTGTGATTCCACAATTCAATCGAACCTGGTTGCTTCTCATCTTTCTTTCTCTCTGTGTCTCTCTCACCCTTCTCTCTGTGTGTTTCTCAATGCAAATATGGCTCCTTTTATATAGAGACATGACCAAAAATGTCAAACATCTTAAACTGATTTCTTAATCCACTTCAATCCCATTAAATATGATTTAAAATTTATTAAACTTGTTTATTAGAGAGCTAATGACTTTGAAATATATACTGAAATATATACAGAATCAAGGCATGGGAGATCTTCCATGTCTCTAGGGATTTTTCATGAAATGGCAAGACATAGCTGTACATAAAATAAAAAGAAATCATATTGTTGTTTGAAAATATTTAGATAAAAGCCAATACTTAAGATGGTGACACGTGAAACGAATACCTATAGATGTTTTGGTTAGAAGATGTGACCATGAGACGGATGAATAGGGCAAACAGGGCAGAGGAAGGTTTAGGAAGACGGAAAAAGACTTTATTAAAAGATATGAAATACTTGGAACTAACGAAAGACTTTACGCAAAATCAAGCGTAAACATTATAGGATTCATACAATCAACTCCACTTAGTAGGATAAGGTTTCGTCGTTGTATTTATTTAAAAGTCAACTAATATACGCATGTGTGCCACCATCAAAGCAACTGTTGCTTCTAAGAACAACAGGTGTCACCTCCTACCTTCTCTCAATCTCTCTCGCTCTCTCTCTCTCTCTAGCAAAGAATTGAAGAAATGGAAAATGCTAGAGCATGCAAAAAATTAATATTTTCTAGTTGGATTTGTTGACTCTAAACCATAATTAAATAAATTAATCAAGTAATTAGGTATTTGACATGCAAATTTGTCAATGCAGAGAGTCAATCGAGATTTGAAACTTTACTAATTTATATTAGCATTAATAGTCTTGCACAATCCACTCTCTTAGTTGACATTGCTCCAAAGTCAAATACAAGTACATTTGGACGTTTCTATTTTTAGCTTTTTAGAAGATTGGACGGTTTTAAGTATCAATCTGTTGCTTAATCTTGTGGCTTATACAGCCTAATTTGCAATCCTACACTCTTTAAGCAACAACCCTAAACATAAAATGGTGGTCCAAGAAAATAGTTTTCACACCCCACCTTAGGGTTGGCAAACGGACCATGTTTGTTGTATTCGTATTGTTTTCATATCATACTCGTTATAATGGGTTGTGTTATGTTAAACCTGTTATCTTCACAGGTGGCTAGATAACGACCAAATTCGTTAACTCGTTATCTGAACGGGTCATGTTAGGTTAACAATTATGCAAGAAATCGTCATGCCTAATGATTAGATTTGGCAAGCGATATCTTAACAAGTTTTTACAAGTAACCTAATAACAACTTGATTCGTTAACGAGATATGTTTCGTATTAGATTAACAGGTATGCAAGAAATTGTCATGTCAAATGTCTAGATTCAATGAACGATATTTTATCAGATTCTTAGTGCGTGGTCACATGATCCAATAACTACATGATTGGTTAATGAATTGACCTAAAACATGTTATTTTCGTACCGTTTTGTATTGGGTTAGTGGTTCATGCAAATCATTGTCAAACCTACCTCACTCTACTACCGAGTAGATTTATTATATATGATATGGAATTTAGGAATCATATATTTCAAATCCCTTTTCCAAGAAAATCAAGATCAAATGGGGGTGTTGAATAACGTGGAATTTGTCACTTCCCAGGATATATTCTCACACATTTTGTTAACTATGATTTTGAGAGACGTCCACTACAAAGGAAGACAATGTTTGTATAGGTGTTTTTGAGCACCGCCACAACGACGCGTTTGGGATCCTATAAAATCCTGTCATGTGAAGTACGGATTTTCTCATGTTCTTATGATATCATCGTATTTTTGGAGAAAATTTTTCAGTGTGATAAGAACACCGTTCGATAGAATAAATGTAATAACACAACTGGTTCGAAATTTTAAAATAAAAAAAATTAAATTAAATAATAAAAAAAAGATTTTTAACTAATTATATTATGACATTTGGTGTACACCGTGTTTTTGGCACACTAAAAAAATTTCTCGTCTTCATGAGGTCAAACAAATGATTTTTGTTTATATTTTTACCAAACGTGTATTTTCATGAATCCAAAAAACAGGTAACAAAATGTGGGGCAGCAGGCAGTAGTTTAAATTTACAGTTTTACACGTGCAGTCAAACAAGAAGTTTCCGTACACGTTTCAGGTAAATAACCTTCATCGGCAGAGCTCCCGATCTGGAAGACACCATCCGAACCAAAACAAAATGTTTAACTACCGAAACGCAGCGTTTTAGTCGTCTTTCACAAGGTAGAAAATACAGTTTAAGAGACTGGTTAGAAGGGTTGGTGGAGAGGTACCTTGGTTTGCAAGTCTCCAAAAGCAACCAACCAAAAGCAACCAAAATCACTTGTGCTTAGCTGCAACAGTCCTTTGAACAGTCGAAACTCCATCCACGAATTTCGTTCGGAAAAGAACGTTGGCATTGTTGAACATGCCTTCTTTCAGCGAAACCACGATAAACTGCAAAATGTGACAACCAAGAGAAAGATGAAGTGATGTTTATCTATAAGAAAATGATGAAACAGCCTGCATTTGATACTTTTAGAATTTAGATTCATGACAAATATGTATAAGTTGCGAAAATAAGCCGTGTTAAAGAACAAGCAGATTCCGACAAGGTGAAACATCGAATAAACACACAAGAGAAACCGCCAAACCTGGGAGTGGGGGAAATGCGTTTTGATCATTCTTCCAATGTTCTGCGTGTGGCTTAGATCAAGAGCCGCATCAACCTGTAAGTGAAATGACATGCCAACGGCCACTTCATGTAAGCAGAATAGCAAATAGAGAACAACAAAACATTGAAGGAATTTAGTAAAAGTCGAGAAGCTGGTTTTTGATAAAGGAAAAGTTAGGCATACCTCATCCAGTATATAAAGTGGGGCAGGTTTGAAGAGAAGCAGTGCCAAGATCAGGGAAAGTGCAAGCAGAGATCGCTGACCTCCACTCAGTTCTGACAAGGACTGTTTCCAAACACCCCCAAATGCAACACGAACCTCAAGTCCATCTAAGAAGCTGCACCCTTCAGGAGGTTCAAGCTTTCCCATTGTGCCAGGCAAAAGGGTAGAAAAGATAGATCCAAAGTCACTGATGAAATAAAATATGAAAATTGTAATTGTGGATTAAAGAACGAAGGACAGCATAAACATAGAGAACTAATAGCTAATTGTAAAGCCGCCTTTCGATTTGAGCAGAAGACTCACTTGTTAACTTTTACCCAAGTAACTTTCAGTGTTTCCTTCTTTTTCTCATCCAGCTCTTCAATCACCTTCTTGATCTTAGACTTATCATTCTACGGAAGGCAAACAAAGAGTCAGCAAAAGAAAGTAATAACAGGTATGTGGGCAGATGACAAGTAAACAACCTCAATGATGTCCTTCTTAGACATTAGATCGTTGTACTCATCTTCTGCTTTCTCAAACATTGCCATAACTTTCTTATTCACCCTTTTCTCGAGGCTGCAAAAGAAGGGGAAAAGTCACCCTCTTGGCACCATGCAAGATACTAATAGCATAACTTCAGAAGTTTAGAGCATATCAAATGGAAAATTCTCGTCTTAGAAGCAGGTGATCAAAACCAAAAATGAAGAGAGCGAGTTCCAAGTCACGAACCCAGACTGTTGGGCCTGCAGTCTCTCAAGTTCTTCCCTTGCATTACGAGGATCCCGCAAGGAAAAATCATAATCAGTCCCACTTTTACCAAATAACTGTTTCTCAGATACAATCCAGGCATGCTTCTCTATCAATTTATCAACTTTGGTAGAGCAATCTTTCTGCTCCGTTTCCATTCGTTTTACCTAGAAAAAAATTGAAAAGGAGGTTGGTTAGTATGTAATAATATAGAGAACTTTATAAATATGGAGGGTAATTACCTCATTTTCCATTTTCTTCCTTTCAAGATTTGTCTCACTAAGTTTAAGCTGAAGTGTTTGTTGCTCCTTAAGAATGCCACTAATTTGGGAATCACAATCTTTCATCTTCATGCGAATTGAGTTAAGCTCAGATTGGGCACTATCATGAATATTTCTTGTAGAAGCTACCTGCAAAGGAGATGCATGCACCATGAAACTTGTATCCAAAAGATCTAGCCAAATCAAATATCAGTGCTTACCTTTGCCCTCTGTTCTTCGACTTCTGAAGTTAGGTTGTCAATTTGTGTTCTCAAAGAAGCTAATTGAGTCTCTGAAGAGGCAAGTTCCTTTATAGCAGCTTCTTTTTCCATAATAAGCTTCTCCTTTTCATTCTCATGCCCCTAGCAGTGAATAAAATCATGTCACAAAAGTTAACGGGCTACTGCAGAATCAGGCAGCTACTTCTAAATCCACAACTAAGATAAAACCATGCGAAGCTAATCATAACCTACCTTTAGATTCCTTGAAGCTGATTGCATTTGAGCTTTTGTTTCTTTAATCTTCTTTTCAAAATCTTTGAGCTTTCCCTCCCGACTATTATCATTCTCTTTGATTGATTTCTCAAGTAATGTAACTTTATTCACACACTCTTCATACAAAAGCTGCTTTTCTTTTGCTGCAAATTGTGCTTCTTGAAGTTCCTGCTCAATCCTTTTTACTAATTCACCAAGCTAGTCACACCAAGAAATCATTATGAACCATGTCATTATATGAACCAGTAAAGGAAGTTGCAACATAAAGCGTATGGTCAGTATGCCAAGAGAAAGAGAGGACTGGACAAAACCTTATGATGCTCATTTTGCTCAGCCCTGCCCTGGAATAATGAAAGGTCATAGGATTTAAGTTCTAACTGTGCTTTAAGGTCCATGAACTTTTTCTGAAGAGGCAGAAGCTCTGTAATCTGCAATTTAAGAAGTTGACAAATATATAACGCGTTTAAATGATTCCAATTCTCAAGGAAATGCAAAAACATCCCCAGGAATACAGTATTTAAGGTATGTAAACAAGAGGGGTCCTAACATCAAAAATTCATCTCATTTAGAGAGAGAATAAGATTCTTATGGTCAACCTTAGCTTCAATTTCGGTCAATCTTCTCTGATGCACGGAAAGTTTTTGTTCAATCTCTGCCAGCTCGTGAAGTTGCCTTAACAAATCACCCCCACCCCTGTAACAGAGTAAATGGTTTCTTTAGAAGGCTGATTTAGATGTAGACAAAAGCAATTGAAAACATCTTTTTGAGAAATGTTAGCTTTTAGTTACTCAGTGTAGCATGCATATTACGAAGAAGACAAGGATTAGTTTGGAGCATTCGCCAGGAAAATTTTAACAACAATAATATTTCTATTCCAATTTGAACTAAGGAGAACAAAACAACAACACTTACTTGCGGCTTCCACCAGTCAAGAGGCCACTAGGCTGAAAAATATCACCTTCAAGAGTGACACTTGGGCTGCGAATTTCCCTGTTAAAAGCAACCTAGAAATCATTCAAGGAGATGCAGATTGTGTTATGCACCCTTCTAAATATATATTTGATTTTCATAAAAGTACAATATTACACAATCAGGCTACATCAAATCAAACATAAGCAAGATGAGTAGCATGTGCACTGTTCAATAAATATTATACATGAACAAAATAGCAAAGTTTGGCCTACCTCCTTTGCAGCATCTACAGTTTTGCAAACAAAGGTTGAACCAAAAACAAATTCCATAGCACTCTGCAATAAATATTGAAATTCAAAAAAAGCACAATATAAACTTCCAAAATCCATTGTTTGTGTCTGCATAATATACCACAGAAGAAAGAAAGAAGCCAACAACAAACTTCAAGCATTAATAATTGTCTCAAGTTAAGTATAGAAAACCAATATCAAAGAACTCTACACTCTATAGTATATGTATTAAAAATAATAGCAGGATTAAGTTTTATATGGGGCTGCTTGATGCATACCTTCAATTCATTATCATAACCAACCAAAGAAAGTGCAAGCTCTGCATTCTCCTTGCCAACCTGAAATTGCAAGGTTTTCAGCGAATAAGTTACACAACTGAGAGAAGAAGGGTGGCGCGGAAGGGGTATAGGTTCTATTGATAGAGAAACTGACCAATTGAGAAGCAGCTTGTTGAACCCTAGGATGAACAGTATGCGGTTGTATTTTGTTCAGAGGTATAATTGTTACTCTTCTCCGAAGGTTGCCATTCTGAAGAAGTTGTTTTCCAGTACTTTCAGTGTCTACAACAACATTAAACAACTTTCCACCAGCAGTAACCTGTGAAATGAGTCAATGTGATAATTGATACATTATCTAACTCATGATATACATTTTCAGATATAAATTCATCCTGACCTCTAAGGCAGTCATTGTGGAACTATCCTTCACTTTGATAAGTTTTGCAACTACACCCTTGACCTTAGACCTATCAAAGTTATTCACGGGATCCCGATAGGTGAACTCAACATTTGATAATTGAGCTGAAAGATTTCGCATTTCATCCCTCAACTTCTGCACCTCCCCTAACTCAGAAGCACGATCCTGGAGTGATATTCATAGAGCTAATGAGACTGATAATTTATGTGCACAGAAAATGAAAATACCTAAATCATGTTTACCTTTTGTAACGCTTCCATCTGGCCCTCTATATATGGAACAGACTTCAGTGCATTTTCAAGATTTTCCAAATCTCGTTGTCTAGCAGTAAGTTCACTCTTTACCGCATCAGCTTCTTCACGCTTTGACATTAGCTGCTTATTTTTCTCTTTTAACTCCCCTTGACAATGGCTTATTTTTGTGTTCAGCTGTTTTAGTTCTGTTTCAGCACTCCCAACAGCTACTTTCGCATCACCCAGTTGATCTTCGAGGCATTTCTCTTCTTTTCCACTGCTCTTGCCAGCTAGTACACCCTAAACATAGTTTATTTTTAAAATATTAGTCGCCTCAGTCATAGTGATTATAACAAATAATTTGTTTTGCATGCACATGGATCATTGACAATATAAAGTAGAAAACCAACATAAAAGATACACATTTACCTGGTAATCCTTTTCATACTCATTCAGTGTCTGAGAAAGTTCCTCTGCTCTCCTTGTCAAATCAGCTGCTCCTTCTTCAGCCTTTCTTATAGCGAAGTCCGTCTCTTTTACAGACTGCTTCATGTCTTCAATATTGTTAACAATCTGCCAACATCAAGGATGTGATAATCCAATCGTTAAACTAAGGAACATAACGAATAACAAAAGAACAAACTTGAAAGCGCCTGACAGCATTAGAAGAATCTAGTGAGTCATAGACAACAACATTTACCTTTTCAGCATTTTCATTTTCAATACCAAGATTATCCTCTTTATTACTCAGCACAGACACTTCCCTCACAAGATCTTGGGAAAGTGCATCTACCTTGTCAGACAAAGTTTTTACTTCCGCACCCATTCTAGCCTCCTTTTCAGCAGTCAACTTCGACACTTGTGTCTCCATTTCCTGTATTTCTCCCTTCATCTTTCTCATATCATCATCAACCTCAGAAATCCTGGCCTTAACTTGTTCCAACTCAGATGCTGCACCGTCTCTAATTCTTTCCGCTTGAACATATTCAAGCGCAATGCAAAACCTTTTCAGGTGATCCAAGTCAGCGTTTCCATTAGCCCATTGCATATATTGCGTCCTTTCTCTCCTCAACTTGTCCAAGGCAGGCAGTATCTCCTGGTCAAGAAGCGTATTGATCTCATCAACTTTACTCTGCTTCTTCTCAAGTGTCTTCAAAGCAGCCTCTTTCTTGGTCTCATACATTCTCGTCCCAGCAGCCTCTTCAAGCATAGACAGAATCTCGGGTGGTTTCATATTCAAAACCTTGGTAATGCGCCCTTGCATTATCAGAAAATGCGGGTTGTTAACATTGAGCTGCACAGAATGAAAAAGGTTCTGGACCTGACTAGGCTGTGCAAGTTTCCCATTGATCAAATACTTGTTCCTTCCACCAACCACAATCTGTAAAGCAAACAAATAGCTTCTCATCAACCACTTAGCACTTGCTTCGCTTGCACCCAACAACCAAAAGTTTCAGATGCAATTCGATAATTTAGTCCATGGAAATTATTAGATCTCCACCAAATTAACACCAAAATAAAGATATTTTAAGAAATTAAAAAAAAAAATTGAAATAAAAAAGGAACAGCAATTCTCTTCACACACTTAACAATTACTTCATTTCTACCCAAAATTCAAAATTTTGGGAAGAATTCGACCATTCAATTAAATGGGACTTCCAAGCAATCCGACATTTAGTCACTAAATTGAACTTAATTTAGGCAATCAAAAGAAAATCGTACGCCAAAATCCAGCAAAATTCAAGAATTAGTAAGCAAAATTGAACAGTAAAACGAGACCCAATTGTGAAAACCCGAAATACCTGACGGGTGACGGTGATTTCAGAATGGGCCTCGTATCCGAGGGGACTACGGGCGCGGTCAGAATTGTCGAAGACGATGGAGACGGTGGCCTTGGTGATTCCGGCCTGGCCCTGCTTGTAGACTAGCTCCTGGAGGTTGGCGGCGCGAACCTGCTGCAAATTGGTAATGCCCAAGACGAAGCAGATGGAGTCGAGGATGTTGGACTTGCCCGACCCGTTCAGACCCGTTATGGCGTTGAAAAACGGGTCGAACCCGCGCACCACCGTCCTCGTCGCGTAGGACTTGAAGCCCTCCAGGCATACCTCCTTGATGTACATTTTCTGCCGATTTCAACGGAAGGCGTACGGACAGCGAGAGACTTGAAAAGCTTTCTGCTTCTGCTTCTCTTTCCTCTCCGAAAGTCGAAAGTTTTCGAATTTTCAATTTTATCACGCGGTACGTGCAAGGCGGGAACTTGTTCTCTCGATTGAAGAATCGAACGACGTCGTTTTGGAATTTTATTGGACCGGTTTGTGAAGAAGTCAGGATTGGGCCTTAAACCACAAGAAAAATACCGTCCGAACCATGCAAACTACGGATTTAGAGATCGAGTTTTTATCCGTTGAGCGACAGCCCTATCAAGTTTTTATCCGTTGAGCGACAGCCCTTTCATTTGGCACCGTCTAACCATGAAGGCTGACTTTTGTCCGTCGAGTTTTTATCAGTCGCTCATGAGCAACGGACAAAAGTCAATTTTTATGATTAGAATTTTAGTCGCCCCTTCATTTGGCACTGTCTAATCATTAAGGCCGACTTTTGTCCCTGCTCAACCAGTGAGTCTTGCAGTGAAGCTCCCTTCTACCCTTGGACTCAAGGGACAATCGCCGAACCAAATCAGAATTAGATTGGTTCAAGTATGTCTAATCCAAGTTTCTCCACCTTCAAAAGTAAGAAGTTTTCTCAACTATTGTTCAACGTAACCACGATGCATTTGTATTATAATTCAAAAGAACATAAAACGTTTCGATATGTTGGCATTAACAATTCTCACCAATTTGTTACAATGGTATAAAAATTCACCTTTGTTCTTTTCTTACAACAACTGAATTTCGTGTATGTAAATGTCTTGGACATGAAAAATTACCAATCCTCAAAAATGCAATTTTGGTCTGTCTTCCTCTTCCTTCTCTGTCAATTCCCTATATTGATACCACTCTGCACCAGACTTACCCACGGGCAATGGGGACCGAACAAATATTTCGACTGGCTTGGGGACGTGGACAGCCAAGTGCACTTCTCCGGCAGCTCCCCTGGCACTGGTATCAGAACTTGTCAATACTCGGCTTACAGGTTCAACAGTAATCCATCCTAACCCTGATATAGCCACATCACAAGCCGGCCTGCGCAAATATAGGATAATTGTAATGGAATTCACCATTTACAGAGGACCAAAATCAAATAAGAAAACGTTGAAAGGGGTAAAGTTAACAATCACATTATGAATAACGCACCTTTCTACATCTTCAACTTTTATTTGCAACTGGCGCTCAGTTTCGAGCCCTCTCCATTCATCTGCTCTTTGTTTTCCAGTTGGAGGTGTTAATAGAACTCCAACTTCTTTCTGCAACATGTTAACAAAAATCCCACTACATTCATATTGTATTTATGTAAGAGAAATATGCATGTTGCACCGCCTAACAGCAGAAAGGAGAAATGATCACATTGTAACATCTCAAAAGTATATTTTTTAGAATCTTTTCTAATATAGTTGCAAAGACTTACCTGGTAAAACTCATCTGCCGTATCAGTAGGTACCATATGAATCTGAAGACTCTTTGGCCCGTAAAACGTCAATCGTGTTTCAGGGAGAGCCTGAAATTATAAAAAATAATGGTTCAGGAAAAGACCATTCATAATCAGCACGGTTAATCCCGGAACATACCCAATATATATGAAACTACAACAAGATCAAGACCTTCAAGATATCTACTCTGACAAGGCCTCCCCAGAATATTGAATAGCCATTCAAACCATTGGAATTGTCCTTCTCCCCTGTTCCATTTCCAGAGGAAACCTGAGACTTCTGGAAAGGAATAACACCAAAAGTTACCAACTAGAAGATAACAATGAAAAAACTACAAACAGAACACAAATGGAGGGAAAGAAGGACCTCTGAACCGAATAAACATACCGGAAAAGATTGACCCCTAAGCCGACTTTGAGGAGCAAGGGCAGGCAGATCATTTGAATGAACCACAGCTGCTTGCCTATGGTGGAGATGAACTCCTGGAGTGTCGTATAATTTCTGCATGTCATAGAGGGTTACTCTGCTAAACCTGGAATGCCATTGATAAAATAAGGGCACCACACCATACCTCTCCTCCTAGGAAAGCATTAATTTGAATTGGACCCAAAGTAGTTCCCGGAACTGCAGATTGTATTGGTTTGTATTTTTGCGCCGATGCAGCAACTGGATCCTTGTCTGCCATCATTTCTGGTGTCACAAAAAAGATAATAAGTCAAGAAAAGGGAAGAAAACTCATTTAGTAAATGAAAACTGATCAATTATATTGCTGAAATAGAAATCTACATGTCTACCAAAGGCAACAAAACACAAAATGAATGTCATCAACTTACTCAGAAAAGCACTGATGAATGCTGATTTCCCAACATTTGCTGAGCCCTATATCAAAATGGTAATGTAAGTTAATAACTACTTATGTACCGTGAATAACTAAAATTGCAGAAGAATAAAAGACTTGTCCTACTTCAAACTGAGTATGCACCAATCAATCGGTAAGAAAAAAGAATGACTAGTCTTATGTTTTTTTCTCTTGTTACATGCATTATATAGGTGTCAAAATGTGTTAGAATCGGTTGACAAAAGCACATACAGGGTATATGCATTAAATAAACTTCCAGTTAAGAGACTAACCATAACATAAACATCGCGCCCCTGCACCAGACAAGAGCCAAAGAATTCAGGTTTAGTAAAATATGAAATGATATACATGTATGTTTTGCTTAACAGCAATAAAATAGCTTCAGTCAGGTAACAAGGCCAACACATGCACAAAAACACAAGCATAAATAGAAAAGTACAAAACCTTCTTCTCCTTTTGAATCTCTGATGCAACTCCGGCTACTCCAACCAAAGATTTCGCACTCGTCAGATGAACACTTAAAACACTGCAATGAATAGCACAGTGTTAGACGCATGATCCAAGCATTCAGGTTTAGATCATAAAATCAACCATGTCCTAAATTAAACAGAGTCTCAAATGACTCAAACTCAATCAATCGAGCCCTAATCCCAACTACATGCACACGAATTCCTTTTCCATCGAATGTTCCAGGAAACTCTTTTTAGATTGACTGTATTAATAAAAAGTCAAAGCCAGGAAACAACTCTTACTTAAGCTTCTTCTTTGCAGTGGCCTCTATAACCCAATCACCAATACAATTGAAATCAGTTCCTTTTGGGAGTAAGTCAACCTGACATTCCAAACTGATTAGAAAAGTCGCTTACATCAAATAAGATGCAAAGGGCAGTTTAATACCTTAGTAACCACTAATATGATAGGATTTGCACCGGCCAAATCACGCACACGAGCTAAAAAGCTACCATTGAAATCCACAATATCAACCTATAAGCAAGCAACCAAATTAAAATTCTTCAAGGCAACTCAATCACTCAATTCATCGCAATGCAAACATTAAAAAGTAGATTACCAATTTAACTATCAACACTTTCTCGTGGCGCAAGTGGGACAACTTCTCCCGAAGCTCTTCAGCCATGATGAACTGTTTCCCGCCAGAATATCCCCCATTTCCACCAACAGCAGTTATCATGTGCCCATGAGAAAGAAGCTTGCACCTTCCACATATAACGCTTCTAAGCTGGTGGTGCTTCTTCTTCTGCACATTCAAATTTTGTAACAAAATCCACAAATTTTTTACATCTATGGAGAATCAACAAAAGCACTTTGGACTCAAAAGTGCTTTTCTTGCTTAAAAAATCAGACATTCCAAACATATACAGAACGAAAAGAGAACCCAAATACCCAATTATCCAAAAGGAACAAAATTTAAGATAAAATCACATAATCCATACCAATGCGTACGTCTCAGGGTCCGAATAACCCGGAGCATCCGGCTCCGAAGTCTGCAACGGAGCTCCGCATCCATAACAGCAAGGGACGGTCGTCGTAACCTTGGGCTTCTCCTTCTTCTTCTTTTTCTCCTTGAGCAACACCTTCGCAGCTTCAACTGAACGGTGCCGCTCCAAAAACCGATCGCCGGGGGTCGGCGCGGCGGCTCCGGTGCCGGCGGGTTCGGGCGGCGAATTCGGGTACTGGGTCTCGGAAACGGATGATTTCCGGTGGGTATTTTGCCGGTGAGAATATGTGCAGAGTATGAGAGTGGGTTTCGAGTGAAGAGTGAGAATTTTGGTGGTGGGGATTGTGAGGGTGTAGGGGAGAGTGAAAGGACAGAGGAAGGATGAGAGGGTTTTAGGCGCCATTGATGCTTAATGGGTTTTTGGAGCTCGATGATATGGCGCTTGGGGTAGGTGAGAGTTTAGTGATCGTGGACCGTTGAGATTGCGGGTGAAAGGAATCGACACCGTTCGTTTTTCTAGTTTACGGTTGTTGGTCGTTAAGTCAGGAGACAGGGTAAGTTTACCAAGATTATGCTGTCAAATTAATAATTCAACTTAATCTAGTAATTTTTTATGTTAAAATTTGAAATTTGAACTTCTAAAATGTGTGCTTAATTATTTTCAAAGGACAAAGAGTAAGCTTACTATGGATTACGCGGTCAAACTAATAATTTGTTTCCCTCATTGTGGTTTGCTGCTGGGTCTACTACAAACAAATTTTGTTTATATCTTGCCGCGGTACTTTTTTCAAAAAATGCGAAAATTTGTAGTTGTTAATCTAATTAATCACACAATAGACTAAACTGTTTTATTATTTAGTGTTTTAATATAAAAGATTAGGATAAATATTACTCAATACAAACGGAGTACGAGTTAATTAATACTAATCAAACATTAAAACAGAGAGTAATCTTGGCTAACTATCAATGCTCCACCACAAACAACTAAAAAAAAAAAAAAAATGTTACAAAACAAACAAAGATTAATGCCTAATGCAAATATCTAAGAAACATTAATTAATCTAAACCCCAAGTCAACCAGAAATTCCCGTAAGAGAAATCCCCGTAAGAGGATCCGGAGAAGATTGGGTAGGGTACACCACATTATCATACAGTAGTCCAGCTACTGCCCCGCCAATCAGAGGCCCCACCCAGTAAACCGCCTGGTTCCTGAAACTGCCGGCGACGACTGCCGACCCGAATGCACAAGCCGGGTTCATGGACCCACCGGAGAATGGTCCAGTTGCTAAAACATTAGCTCCTGCCATGAACCCAACTGCCAGGGGTCCAATGCCCCCAAGTGCACCGTTCCTTGGGTCACCGGCTGCATAAACAGTGTACACCAGCCCAAATGTCAGCACGCCCTCCAAAACCGACGCCCCGAAACCCGTCATCTCTTCCGTGATTCCGTACGTCGGAACATGCTGCGCAATCCCAAGAAAAAGTTTATCAGATTTTCGACGTGAGATTTTGCATTATTAAAATAAAGAAAAACTAACGAAAATAGTTCGAAAATTTTGAGTTTTAATCAAAAAGACAAAAAGATGTTGTAAGTGAATAGCACCAGAGTAACTTTTTAGGGTAAAAATGTGGTTTTCGTTATAGTAAACAGTACCATAAGTGTTTTGTTAAAACTTTCTTAAAATAAAGTATGGTGCGGAATTAGGATTAGTATCGGTTCAAGTTAAAATATTTTATAAAAAGTACGATATTCATTGAAAATACATACGTGGAGAAAAGGGTTTTTACCTGTCCAACAATAGTGACTCTCAAGAGAAGGCAAGCCATGACAGAGGCCACCATCTGAGAAATCCAGTAGCAGATGGCATTGGGGACGCTAATGTGTCCTCCGACCGCCATGCCGAAGGTGACAGCCGGGTTGATGTGGCCGCCGGAGACGTTGGCTGCAATGTACACTGCCGAGGACAATGCGAAGGCGTTGGCGACGGCAACCATCACCAGACTAGCTGGGTCTGATGCTGCATCCGGCATCAACTTCCCTGCCACATTACAACAAAACCAAAGAATTAAAGTGACCAATTATATATGTTGGGAAATTATGTGACATGTAACTTCTGTAACTGATTATTTCATGCTTCTGTTAATGCTTCTTAAACCCAACAAACACAGGAAATTAAATTTCGTTTTCAAAACTGACATTACGCTTAAACTAGAACAAAAACTTAAATTTAATTAATGATTTTGTTCCTTTCTCACATGTCGCGTGAGATGAGTGAGAAAGGAACGTACACATTTCAGGATAGGAAAGTATTTCCGCTAACACGCAAAGTGAAAACAGATGAAGGAAAGACTCACTTGACGACATCATGGAGCCAACAACAGCGAACACAAAGAAGAAGGTTGATATGAACTCTGCAAGATAAGATCGGAGGGCGTTGGGAGTGATTGCTTGTTGAAATCGAGCGGTCAATGCAATCCTAGCCATTGATCCAAATAACATGAAAAAATCAAACCACAACGTTGAAGAACGAATGAATCTCAAGGTAATTTTAGAGGAGAGTTTTGGTGTAAATGAGAGTGAAAATGTACAAACAGCAGTGAAATCGAGCAGTTAATGCAACATTTGTTCTGCGCAGGAGTTACTTATATATTTGAGCAAGTAAAAAACGGCAACGTTTTGGTGAAGGGTTGTGAAGGTTGACAGAGTTCGAGAAATGGTTAACCGCCAAGCCACGCGGCCATGCACACGTTGGCATGATTGGGAGGACATGGGTGATTGGCGGTTTATAATTATACCAGTCTATGAATTTTTCTTTATTAATGTAGTTCGGGTGGAGACGATGGGGTTGGTCTATGAATTTTTCTTCTTTTTGCTACATTTCGCTTAAAGGTTTGAGGGAATATAGTGCAGCAATTTGTTCCTAAGGGCCAACTTGATTCTCTTCGTGATCCTAGATAAGGGAACCTAAGGAGAGTTGCCGACTCCAACTACTGGTCATGTACGATTCATACTAGATATAACCAAATGCCCATCCTACCTCCTTTATGTTCTTAACAACCCATCTTTGTCTTAATAGAGCCTTTTCAGTGGCATGTTTCGGTCCTGTTTCCCAATTGCAAGAGTAGAACTCTACCAACTGAGTTATATCCCCTCGAGCCAAGTGGAGCATGCATGATGGAGTCGTGCATTTTCTATTAATTCTTTTCCTTGGCGCAGCTGGGCCATCATGGAAATCTTATAATTATGTAGACAGAAGTTTGTGGAGTGGGTTAATGGGAGCCGTAGAATTTAAAAAGAGTAATCAGTTGGATGTTCGGTTCGTCAACTATAACTGTGAGATCCGAAGAGAATCTTGATTTAATCTCATGATAAAAGTTCGTTGTATTGTCCAATCATAAAAAAAATGACAAAGAACCCAAATATATCAAGGAAATTAAAAACTTTAATCTTATTGCACTTTCACTTTCAACTTGATCAAGAATATTTACAAAAACAAAACAGAAAAATTAAAATAAAATAAAATTAAAAAAAAAAAAAAAAAACCAAAATAACGCTCTAAATCTAACTCAAGATCTTAAAATTTGAGGCAGCAAATAATCTTCAAGAACTCCAAACAATCAGCAAACGACGCATGTCTCTTTGTTTCAGCCCTACATATTACTTCCCTCCTCATGTCCTGCTCCAGATCATCTTCTTTGTACATAAAATCCCCCCCGTAGTCTTCACCATAAGGGACATCTTCCGTCCCAGTCTCCGCCGCTGCGCCGCCGGATTCTGTAGTAGCAGCAAGGGTAGTCAATGGCAACGTAGAAAGTTCAGAACAAGGTGGTGGGTTCTCCGTCGCGTGCTTTTGCTCGGCGACCCACAACCACCGTGAGAAAATTCTCTGGCCATGTATGACACGAAAAACATAGGTTCCTGTGGGGATTTAATTTACTAAAGAGTCCAGATATATAGTTCCTTTTTTCTTCCTAAACCGGTTAGAACTTGGCTACTAAAATGAATTTAGTTCTTATATGTTTATACTTGTTATTTGGCAATTGCCAGCTAAAAGAGAGATTAATCTAACGCGGCAAATTAAACACACTTAATTAGAATTAATTAATACGTGATTATCCACTTTGTTATGAATCATATGGCATGTTCTTTTTTAGTAGAGATTTTGATGCCAAATTACCATTAGAGATAATAATCCAAAAAATATGACCTAATTATTACGTGGAAGAAGGAGAAACACGTGGAACGTTGCCAATTTAATTAGGGTAATGCTATCCATACACTAATTTTTATTTCTCATACATCTCTCAAATTTCGGTCATCAGATCAATGATAAATTGCAAAAAAATAACAAATGTATGTGAAAGATAAAAATAGGTGTGAATAGTATTATCCTTTAATTATTGCCGAAATAAAAGCAAGAATAAATAATAATTATTTATTCAAAGAAATCAATCATAAAATTTAAAGAAAATTAGCGATTGGGTTGGGTTGTGACCCTCTTAATTTTTTAAAACGTATCAATTTGCTTTCATCGTCAATTTTCCCATCAAATCGGGGGTTAATGTTTGTTCATTCAAGAGGTTAATGAGCTGATCTCTTCTTTGAGCTTGCTCCACTCAAGACAAACTTACGTACAATGGGAACAACTACGGTGATATCTCATGATTATCCCAACATCGTTACATTCCATTTAGGATTAGAAATAAACGTAATCGGACCTGCTTTTTACATATTTCTAGTTATTTGGGATGGAACCTTATTCACCTTACCTCTTTGGGCTTCTATTGAATCGAGAAATCGGTTTGATTGTGCAGCTTTTTAATATAACAATATATATTTTTGATATAATATATATAAAGCATCCTCCGGAAGTACGGTGATATCTCAAATTAATCATGCACGAACACTCGTTTTAAGTGCAACGCATATTGATTTGACATACAATTGCGTCCCTGTTGCATAAAAGTCCTCGCATGACCCTCACATCATTTGAAAAAATTGAATAGAAAGGAAATAAACGGGAAAGCCTTTCATCGCCTGCATATTGAAGCCATAAACTTTATAAATTAACAATCTCTCCAATGGAAAAGAATAAGACTCTATATATAGACTGAGGTTTATATAGATTAATATTAAGCAAACTGTATAGACGACCTCCCGTGTATGCGGCGGCAGCTCACACACATAAAACCCTAGTGAAATGATGCTTTGCGTAAATCCTACAATGCCTGCATCTCCATATCTGTGTGGCCATTGTTGTTGGTAGAGGATGGTGAAGCGGAGTCCTGGTTGTCTTCAGCAGACTTCATCTGTTGAACTTGGGGTGGGTTGACGACGGTCATTGGCATCACAGCATTGTCCGAGAGGCGTCCCTTCATCTCCCTGTGCTCTTGGCACAAGGCGCACCAGTGTAAGCAGCAGTGTGTCAAGCATGGGTCACACGGTGAGTTCTGCAGCCAACAACGCAATTAAGCATTCAGCATTCAGCATTCAGCATTCAGCATTCAGCATTCAGCGGCTTCAGCAGCATACAGATAACAATAAATTACCTGTAGATGATACTTCTTCTGCAAGGATTGCCGGACAAGACCTGTATATACCCCACACATCCACCAAGAAAATAACAGACCCTCGCAAATAAGAAATGAAGTCCTTGGGTCAACGCCATGGAAGATTGCAGTTAATGCTGCCAGAGCCATACCACCTTCAATACAAACGGCATGACAAATGCATGGTCTGTTCCAAGGGGTATCGTCTCTTAGGCTCTCAACATTGCGCCCAAACAGAACACAAGGACAAAATAACCCTGTCAAGCCTGAAGAGGTAACAAAAGGCACGGGCACGGTGTTATCAGTAGACCATGTTTTTATATTGCAGAAAACGAATTACTGGAACTAGAGTCTAGATACACAGTAGCTAGGGCAAAGACGTTCATGCTTATCAATCACAAGACTATGGTCAATCAATTGGATGGGCAGAAACATCTTACTTGATAAAATCAGAGGCGGCATTCATGGAAGAGAGCAATGCTAGAGTTAAATTTCAAATTTTAACAAGCAAGCATGAAAGCTTGTTCTGAGCATTCCATATTCCAGTGAAAAACTCCGTGAGACACAAAATCCCCCAGAAAAATCGAAAGGAAGAAGGTATCTTATCAAATATAGACATAAGCCTCATAGAATTAACACATGCATTGCTAGAGTTGCATATTTGTGACAAAAACCCTAAAGTGAGGACTTTGGGCCTTGTTTATGAGGCAAGCTCAGCGGGACGCCAAATCTATAGAAAAAGTATCTAACTTAATGGAAACCAAAGGTAGTTCCCATAAACTCAATACCATATCGCTGTACGAGAATCGAAAAGATATTTCCCATATCAACTTACAACTTTCTCTATCTTCAGCACAGCCAAAAATTCCGGTTGTCCAAGGCTCATCTCCAGGAGGTTGATAGCTCTCGGGTAAAGGCTGTCCGCATTCGTGACACCTGTGAACATTCAACTGGCCCATAACACACAAGATCAGTTGCCAAATCACATCCTCATCCGATCTGATGACTTCAAATTACAATCCTCCAAAGGAAACAACGTCACATGTAAAATTCACAAATTCATCACCATCCACCCCATAAACCTACACTACAAATGTAATTTATCAACCACATTCAAGTTGTAGCCAAAACCATGTACTCCTTTTTGTTCGAAGGCTACGAAAATCTTAGATCTGAACAATGCTTTGATGTACCAAAGAGGGTTTAATCATAACTTCAAAAATCCGATTGCCTCTTATCCCGGAAATGGCAATATACAAAAAAAATCCCTGAAAATTCCACACCATAAGAAAAAAAATACAAATCAACAAATTTCCTCAATCCCCCAAAGACCTTCTAATCAGAAATACATAAAAAAAAGGGTAAAATTCAACAATCCAAACCAAATCCCACCAACACAACTATGAACCGAAATGCAATTCATACAAAATCATACAGGAAAACAAATGGGATATTAGCTGCGGAGTTTTCAGAGCAAACCCATGTCAAATTAATAGATATTTCAACGAATCCGACTAGAGAGAGGGAGAGAGAGAAACCTGAGGAACTTCGATGGGCTGATTGAGCTCGCCGGGCTTAATGTCCTCGGCCAGCGCTTGATCCTTCGTCAGTTTCACATACCGCGAGTGCGCAGTTCCGTCCGCCATCCGATCTGGTCTGGTCTCTCCGGCACCGCTTTCTCTCTGTTTGGTTGGTGGGAAAACCCGGTCTGGCCGAGGGTAGACTTACGCGGGTCAACTTTTTTTCTCGTAACGCTTATTTAGGCCCTTCCGATGTAAGAACTCGTCCCTGCCGAGTCTCCCTTTAGTCGTCTCTCGCCCACTCCCGCTTCGGCCTCCAGATTTGTTTGGATTGCTGCCGACCCGGAGATTTAAGAAAATAATTAAAATTTGGACTTTTAATCACCTTTTAAATTTATGATAATTATAATAAAAAAATTAATATGAAAGTATAGTATATTTTTAAAGTAAGGTTTTCCCAAAAAATAAATAATAAAAAAAAAGATCGAGTGTCTTTTTACTGCCATTTACAATCATCTGTGTCCTTTTAACTTCGTCAATCCACACCCCACGCTGTGAACAGCCTTCCGAAACGAAAGGTAGATAAACTCAATTGGGTTAGATGACTACAAGACAAAAGTCGACTTGCAAAAAATTGAAGTGGAGGCGGACAGGGAGGCTAGCTTCACTATTTTTATAGTGCTTAGCCCAAGTAAAGCTAATCCAACTTGTGGAGGTGGACAGGGAGGCTAGCTTCACTATTTTTATAGTGCTTAGTCCAAGTAAAGCTAATCCAACTTAGTCATGAAGCTAATTCAATTCTAATTAGAAAGATGAAAGAAACGGGGCTTCACGATTAAGAGTAAAAGAGGAGGATTTTAGTCATTAAGGATATATTAGTACTTTCATATCAACTTTTAATTATAATTATCATAAACTTAAAAGGGTAATTATATTCTATATAGGGTCCATAGTTTTGTTATTTTCCAAATTTTCCCCTCATTATTCCCATCATTCGATGTAACACGACTTTTCGATTTCCCCCAAAAACTGTGGCTGCATACGATGTCGTTTCAAGAGACGTACTTGGTTTTTTTACATCATGTCATACTTTTGACAACTATTTAGATTGGATACAACATGTCGCTCATTTTTAGAGTCAAATAAGTTCGAATAAATCTAAACAAACATAATTATGACTATTTTTTTTTTATTACAAATGATAGCATTAGTGTGTTAAATTATTTATTCTTAGGGGAGAGAGAGGTCGGTCCGAACCTTTTATTAAGGGTCATCTCCAATGCAAATTCCTCTAATTTTTTGGTCGAATGTAGATGACCAATGTATGAGAATTTAGAATTTGAGTCTAAGAAACTTCTTGAAGAAAGTACATAATATAACCGAATAGCCATGGTTTTGGGTATTTGCCAGACTAAGATGAAGCTTTCAGTGATTGAAAAAATGTTTTAGTTCATTGGAAAAAATGTTTCAGTTCATTGGAATGAATATTCAAGTGGAAAGTACTTGACTTTTATTAGGACAATTGGTAACTTTGTTAAAAGGGCTTCCGGCTGCCCATCGTTCCAGTTGTAGCCGTAATCTTCTTCAATGATAGGAGTATATTATGCAACGTTTGTTCTTGAATTTATCTATAAATACTTTCACTAAAAGAAATATATAGAAGTAACTAATTAACTAACTAGATTTGATGAAACATAGCATTAGTGAGAAGCTGCAGACAACTAAACCCCAAACAGAATAAACAACTGTTGACATTTGAAAAACCTACGACAAATATGAGAAAGCTACTAATTAGTATATATATCCTCGTTACATGACAATTTTTTCACATCACTCAATACGATTGGTACATGCTTGATCATCAATGGTGCTAGTGTTGCCTCTGCATGATTCTACTACAGGATTAATGGCAGGGTTAGGATACCTAAAACCATGAGTTTTGTAATATTTATTGAAGTGCAGATTGCAAAGAACTACAAGGAGGAAGGTGACGACGTAGATAGACAAGGCAGCACATTTGAACCACAAAGGAAATGGGATGGAGATGGATATGAAGAAGGCTGTGACCCCAAAGAAGAGGCCAAGTTGATGGAAAATCGGGGCAATTGGTATTCTGGCGGGACAATAGTTGAAGTGAATAAACTTGCTTACCAAGATGCAAGTGAAGGCAAGTAAGACTGAGAGTCCAAGAAAGTAAAAGATTACAGGGAGATGGAGCTGGCCGAAAGGACCTTGGAAGGGGAGAACTGCTATTCCAATCGCCGCTGTAAAGCAAAACACTACGATTATTGTTGCCCAGTCTAAGTTGTTGTTGTCGTACTTATTGTTAGTCCTCCCGTCTGCAACTTCTTGCCTTGCGGCTTCTAGGTCACGATCGGAATCGGGATCTCGATCGTTGGGACCAATTATCAGAAGTTTGAGCCGTTGGGTTGTTGTTACTGTAACTGCAAGGAGAAAAGGCTTTAAGTACTGATCCCAAGCAGTATTAACAACATAACTCATTTTATTCTGCACAAAGGTAGGTAGAGATGGAGATATATCGGGAGGTAGAGGTACTTGATGATGATATGGTCTCTGAGATTTGATGGTTTGAATGGAAGTGGTATTTGAATGCTTAGGAAATGGTTTGCATGCAAATATATAGACAGACAAAGGGAGAGAAATGGCAGATGTCGTAGTGGTAATGGATAGATGAGAGAGAAATGGTAGATGTCGTAGTGGTAATGGATAGAGGAGAGAGAAGGAGGAAAGAGAAATGGTAGTAGCGAAATGGTGGAAATAAAAGGAGGAGAGAGAATGAGGAAAGAGAAATGGTAGTAGCGAATTGGTGGAAATAAAAGGAGGAAAGAGAAATGGTAGTCGCGAAATGGTGGAAATAAAAGGAGGAGAGAGAAATGGTAGTAGCAAAATGGAGGAAAGAGAAATGGTAGTGTTATTCACCAATACATGGCAGTAGAGAGAGGAAAGAGAAGAGAAATGGTAGTGTTATTCGCCAATATATGGTAGTAGAGAGAGGAAAGAGAAATGGAGAAAAGAAAAGGAGGAAAGAGAAATGGTAGTAGAGAAATGGAGGAAAGAAAAATGGTAATGGCAGTAGACAAATGGAGGAAAGAAAAGGAGGAAGGAGAAATGGTAGTGTTATTCGCCAATATATGGTAGTAGAGAGAGGAAAGAGAAATGGTAGTAGAGAAATGGAGGAAAGAAAAATGGTAATGGCAGTAGACAAATGGAGGAAAGAAAAGGAGGAAGGAGAAATGGTAGTGTTATTCGCCAATATATGGTAGAGAGAGATGAGAGAGAAATGGAGGAAAGAGAAATGGTAGAAGATGGAAAGAGGAGGAGGAAAGAGAAACGAGGGAAAGAGAAGGAGGAAAGAGAAATGGTAGTAGTCAATGGTAGTGTATTTGCCAATATCTTGGTCATTCGACTAACGAGCATCACGTTGGCTTTGAAGCATCTGCATGGTACTGGCATTTTGGGGTTTGGGAGAGAGAATTACTACTTATGTGGTTATTGAAATTGGGTAAGATTATACCATTTGATAGTAGAGAGAGGAAAGAGAAATGGTAGTGTATTTGCCAATATCTTGGTCATTCGACTAACGAGCATCACGTTGGCTTTGAAGCATCTGCATGGTACTGGCATTTTGGGGTTTGGGAGAGAGAATTACTACTTATGTGGTTATTGAAATTGGGTAAGATTATACCATTTGATAGTAGAGAGAGGAAAGAGAAATGGTAGTGTATTTGCCAATATCTTGGTCATTCGACTAACGAGCATCACGTTGGCTTTGAAGCATCTGCATGGTACTGGCATTTTGGGGTTTGGGAGAGAGAATTACTACTTATGTGGTTATTGAAATTGGGTAAGATTATACCATTTGATAGTAGAGAGAGGAAAAAGAAATGGTAGCAGTCAATGGTAGTAGTCTGGGAATAGTAGTGGAGAAATATAATAGAGAGAGGAAAGATAAATGGTAGTAGTCTGGGAATGGTAATGGAAATAGAAATGGTAGTAGAGAGAGGAGAGACAAATGGAGACGTCTTGGAGATGAGAAATTTTTCCTTGTGACCGGAACACGGGTGGTATAACATATATTTTTATATAAGTAGTGGAAAATTGTATTTTTTAAGTTATTAACTTTTCAACACACATATTTCATCATTTGTATAATGATACGTGGTGTACCATTTCATGTTACAAGCACATTGAAAAATCTATCCTTGAAGAGAGGAGAGAGAAATGGAAAAATCTATCCTTCAAGAGAGGAGAGAGAAGTGGAAGCTATCTGGGAACTTACCTAGTAATTTGAAAAAAGCAAATTCTATATTTAATTAGTAATGGTCACTTTGATGCATGGCATTGACATGTCATGGAATCTTGACATTGGATATTGTTGTGAGTCAGCCATTTAGTTTTGATATGAATATGAATTCTCTTTTTAGCCTATTATGCAATTATCATGAAGGATAAAATGTAATTAAAATTTTAATGCATCAATACACCATTATGATATATAGAGAATTTGAAGGAATCAAATAGCCCCCAAATTACATACGTGCAAGCCATGATTAGGGTTCTTGCTCATACCCTAGACATTTTGTCATGTGAGTCACTCTTGGTTCATTTGGATGGTAGATGCATTTTCTTTGATCAAACTTCATTCGAACAAAAAAATATTCGCTTCACTTTAAATATGGATCTATTCGGTGAGGCAAATTTAGAAATTATACATATACGTAAATATATACTTTGAGGTTACATTTAATATTTGCCGGCTTCAATCATATACATAAATATATGATTTGTGGCAGGGGGCAGTCCAGAGATTTTTGAGGCCCGAGACAAATCCAAAAAATATGCCCCACTTCATATAAAAAAAAATTATTTGTTTTTACACGTAAGATACTGATAAAATTATATTTAGAAAAACACTTCAAACTTAGTAATTTAGAAACACGGAAAAACTAATTTATTATGTATAGAGAAGGAAACCCAAAAACTTCAGACTTACAAGTAGATAGATTATGAGTTTTGTCTTCTATCTGAACTTTTAAAGTGTTTTTGTATAAATCGTGAGTATGATTTGCAAATTTGGTCTAAAAATTTAGTCTGTGTATTACCTTTTGTTGAAGATTAGACTTGAATTGAAACGAATGTTAAAAAAATAGACCCACATATTGCTAGCTAGTAATTAAAAATAAATTAACAACCAAACAAAAATTCGTAAAAATTAAAAAAAAATAAACATGCACATAGCATTTCGAACTTAGGACCTCTCGTTAATTTTAAATACAAAAATCATTGCTTCTAATTAAACTTCCAATCATTTAGCCAAATTTTATAAATTTATACTGTTATGAAAAGAAATTTGTAAAAATTGGAATTCAAATATGCACACATGATGTTTTGAACCCAATATCTCCTCATTAATTTCAAACAACAAAATCATCGGATCTAGTTAACTTTCTTTATCATTAAACCAAATTTTATAAATTTATACTCCTATGAAAACGTATATAAATATGCCACACTAATAATTTGGTACCCCTAATTTTTTTTGGGTCCCGGATGGTCGTCCTGCCCGCACTGGGTCTGGTCCAGCCCTGAGTAGAGGAGAAGGGTTGTTGATTTTAAACATATGATTAAACACCACCCATGAACATAATTAATCCTTTATATAACGATGCAGTATGCATTAGAGATACTGAATTTACAAACTTGAACTCCAAACACAATTAACAAGACCTTAATCACTTCACTTATGAAGGCCAGTTTCTCTACCAACCAGACCGCGCAGACACCAAACAACTAATCCCAAGAGTGACTACATGATTACAGAAGGGATTAGGCTCGATTCTGATGACCAAATCCGCAACATAACCCCTACTGCCATTAATCTCATCATTCTATCACCCCTAATCTTCCTCAAACTCTCGCTCTTCGTCTCCGCATACTTGTCCTCCAAGGCAGCAACCTTCTTCTCCGCCTCCACACCCTCTTCCAGCGCAATGAAATCCAAAACAATGAAGAACACGTACCCGAACGACTCACCAAACGCTGATATAAAGCTCATCTTTCACGCCAGATTCAGGCTCAGAGTCCCGATTCTGGACAGGCAGAGAAAATGGTCGAAAAAGAAGTAGACCTTCTCCCCTGCATTAGCAAGAACAGCTAGGAACCGAAGCGTATGGGTTGATACAGGGCTTCTTCTCAACGCATTGACTCCCGTGAGAAACCGGCCCGTTCGAAAGGCCTTCCGGCTAAGCCCGGAGGCAACTTCCCACTGCTTGGCTCGCTGCGCGATTTCGGGGCTTTTGGCCTCGGCGTGCCAGTGCGCAACCTTGGAGACGTACTGGAAGGTTTTGACAAGCTTGTCGATGCTGTCTCTCTTTGGCAGGAAGATAACAAGTTTGTCAACTGTGTCGTTCATGATTGAAAGTTTGTGTAGCAGATGGTTTGGTTGTGGTTGGCGGTGAAGAAGTACGAATCGCGCTGGCTCAGAGAATTTGGGATTGGATTAGTAGAAGAAACGTGGTTAAGGAGCACCCCAGAAGTTGAAGGATTTTGGATAATAGTATACAAGCGTATGTGGTTGGACTACATGTCATGCAACTCGCTACCAGTAGTTTTTGTGTTATCTGTTTTCTTTGTATAATTTTCTAACAGTAGGCTTTCTTGTCTTTAGTAGACAACATTCCAATGCTTGTTATCTCCACACAAGTAGAACAATAATATTTATTTTTTCTTGTAAATGAGAGACTTTATGTTTGATTCACGTGAATGATGACAACGTACAATACTTGTGCTAACTTTGATATCTGATTATATATGACCTATTTATTGTATAATTTACTGGCGTTGTCCAATTCTCACTCTACTTAGAACTTATTCATATCTTAACCTTTTAAAATATAGTATCGTAATATGTAAAGAAAAATTATTAAGAGCATCTTTAAAGAAAATATCACATGTAGCATTTTAACATTTAAAAGTTTTGATCACCATCCGATATGTCAAAATACGACTATTTAATAATCAATAATAAATATTTACAGAGCAAAAGTAATAATAAGAAGGGTAAGAAAATATTTAATAGTCAATTAAAAAATAATTTGAAGTTGCTGTCAACTTTGGCAGCTAGGGTGATGACTGTCAATTCACGTCATGCCACATCACAATTGATTCTTCGGTTGAAAACACTATTGTTATCTTTTTTTTAACATTAATTCTGATTTAGACCTTTTGACATCTTGGCATATCAGTATTAAAGTCACTCTTATTCATGACATACAACTGAAGTTGTAACATGTGACTAAGTGCACTAAAATACTCGTGATTGCAATGGGCTTGAGTTTAGCAAAATTAACTAATGACAGTGTGGTCATTTAGTACTACAATTTAGTCGTATTCTACCTTCATGTGTAATTGAGAAATATTAAATCGTATTCAAATCAAATTATTATAATTAGTTCATTATGATTCTTAGTTTATTCAGGAAAAACTAATTGCAGTGTGCTCAACCAGACGGCATGACAAATGCATGGTCTGTTCCAAGGGGTATCGTCTCTTAGGCTCTCAACACTGCGCCCAAACAAAACACATGGACAAAATAACCCTGTCAAGCCTGAAGAGGTAACAATAGGCACGGGCATGGTGTTATGAGTAGACCGTGTTTTTATGAGGCAAGCTCGGCGGGAAGCCAAATCCCCCAAAAAAGAAAAAGTAGCTAACTTAATGGAAACCAAAGGTAGTTCCCATAAACTCAATACCATATCGCTGTACGAGAATCGAAAAGATATTTCCCATATCAACTTACAACTTTCTCTATCTTCAGCACAGCCAAAAATTCCGGTTGTCCAAGGCTCATCTCCAGGGGGCTGATAGCTCTCGGGTAAAGGCTGTCCGCATTCGTTACAATCCTCCAACGGAAACAACGTCACATGTAAAATTCACGAATTCATCACCATCTACCCCATAAACCTACACTACAAATGTAATTTATCAACCACATTCAAGTTGTAGCCAAAACCATGTACTTCTTTTTGTTCGAAAGCTACGAAAATCTTAGATCTGAACAATGCTTTGATGTACTCAAGAGGGTTCAATCACGACTTCAAAAATCTGATTGCCTCTTATCCCAGAAATGGCATTATACAAAAAAATCCCTGAAAATTCCACACCATAAGAAACAAAAATACAGATCAACTAATTTCCTCAATCCCCCCAAAGACCTTCTAATCAGAAATACATAAAAAAAGAAATAAAAAAAAAGAAGGTAAAATTCAACAATCCAAACCAAATCCCACCAACACAAGTTTGAACCGAAACGCAATTCATACAAAATCGTACAGGAAAACAAATGGTATATTAGCTGCGGAGTTTTCAGAGCAAACCCATGTCAAATTAATAGATATTTCAACGAATCCGACTAGAGAGAGGGAGAGAGAAACCTGGGGAACTTCGATGGGCTGATTGAGCTCGCCGGGCTTAATGTCCTCGGCTGGCGCTTGATCCTTGTCAGCTTCACATACCGCGAGTGCGCAGTTCCGTCCGCCATCCGATCTGGTCTGGTCTCTCCGGCATCGCTTTCTCTCCGTTTGGTTGGTGGGAAAACCCGGACTGGCCGAGGGTAGACTTACGCGGGTCAACTTTTTTTCTTGTAACGCTTATTTAGGCCCTTCCGATGTAAGAACTCGTCCCGGCTGAGTCTCCCCTTTAGTCGTCTCTCGCTCACTTCCGCTTCGGCCTTCAGATTTGTTTGGATTGCTGCCGACCTGGAGATTTGAGAAAATAATTAAAATTGTTACTTTTACAGAATGTATCACCTTTTAAATTTAGCTTATTATATTAATATTCTACGAATTATTGAATAAATCTCGAATACTTAATAAATTTCACATTTGCTTTTTAATTTAAAAATTATCTTAAGATTGTAAATCGAGGCAATTGTTATTCCAGCCATGATATCTAGTAGAACTGAATAGCCATGGTTTTGGGTATTTGCCAGACTAAGATGGAGGATCTAAATTCCGGAATAGTGATGTTTGGAAAGCTTTTCAATGATTGAAAAAATGTTTCGGTTCATTGGAATGAATATTCAAGGGGAAAGTAGTAGACTTTTATTAGGACAATTGGTAAGTTTGTTAAAGGGGGTCCGGCTGCCCATCATTCTAGTTGTAGCTGTAATCTTCTTCAATGATAGGAGTATATTAAGCAACGTTTGTTCTTTAATTTATCTATAAATACGTTCACTAAAAGAAATATATAGAAGTAACTAATTAACTAACTAGATTTGATGAAACATAGCATATAGCATTAGTGAGGGGTTGTAGACAACCAAACCCCAAACAGAATAAACAATGATTGACATTAGAAAAACCTACGACAAATATGAGAAAACTACCAGTACTGCAGTACACTAATTAGTGTGTGCGCGTGTGCATACACACACACACTAATTACATGATAGTTTTTTCACGTCACTCAATACAATTGGTACATGCTTGATCATCAATGGTGCTAGTACTGCCTCTGCATGATTCTACTACAGGATCAATGGGGGGGCTAGGATACTTAAAACCATGAGTTTTGTAATATTTATTGAAGTGAAGATTGCAGAGAACTACAAGGAGGAAGGTGACGATGTAGATAGACATGGTAGCACATTTGAACCACAAGGGAAATGGGATGGAAATGGATATGAAGAAGGCTGTGACCCCAAAGAAGAGGCCAAGTTGATGAAAAATCGTGGCAATTGTTATTCCAGGGGAATAGTAGCTGAAATGAATAAATTTGCTTACCAAGATACAAGTGAAGGCAAGTAAGACTGAGAGTCCAAGAAAGCAAAAGATTACAGGGAGATAGAGGTGACCGGGGGGACCTTGGAAGGGGAGAAATGCTATTCCAATCGCCGCAGTAAAGCAAAACACTACGATTATTGTTGCCCAATCTAAGTTGTTGTTGTCGTACTTATTGTTAGTCCTCCCGTCTGCAACTTCTTGCCTTGCGGCTTCTAGGTCACGATTGGAATCGCAATCTCGATCGATGAGACCAATTATCAGAAGTTTGAACCGTTGGGTTGGCGTTACTGTAACTGCAAGGAGAAAAGGCTTTAAGTACTGATCCCCAGCAGTATTAACAACAGAACTCATTTTGTTCTGCACAAAGGTAGGTAGAGATGGAGATATATCGGGAGGTAGAGGTACTTGATGATGATATGGTTTGTGAGATTTGATGGTTTGAATGGAAGTGGTATTTGAATGCTCAGGAAATGGTTTGCATGCAGATATATAGACAGGCAAAGGGAGAGAAATGGCAGATGTCGTGGTAGTAGAGAGAGGAGAGTGGAGGTCTCAGATATATAGAGGGATAAATGGTAGTAGAGAGAGGAGAGAGAAATGAGAGATGTCTCAGATATATAGAGGGAATAATGGTAGTACCGTAGTAGAGAGAGGAGAGAGGAGAGAGAAATGAGAGATGTCTCAGATATATAGAGGGATAAATGGTAGTAGAGAGAGGAGAGAGGAGAGAGAAATGTCTCGGATATATAAAGGGATAAATGGCAGTAGAGAGAGGAGAGATAAATGGGAGATGTCTCGGAGATATAGAGAGGTAAATGGTAGTAGAGAGAGGAGAGAGAAATGGGAGATGTCTCGGAGATATAGAGAGGTAAATGGTAGTAGAGAGAGGAGAGAGAAATGGGAGATGTCTCGGAGATATAGAGAGATGAGGAGAGATAAATGGGAGAATCAGGAGATGCCTTGCAGAGAGGAGAGAGGAGAGAGGAAAGAGAAATGGCAGATGTCTAGGAACTTACCTAGTAATTTGAAAAAAATTCTATATTTAATTAATAAGGGTCACTTTGATGCATGGCATTGACATGTCTTGGAATTTCGACACTGGATATTGTTGTGAGTAAGAGTGGGTGCGGTTTGATTTTGTGTGGTTTTAAGTTAAATTGAAACTAAAATCGTAAGTTTTTGTGATTTGGTGTGGTGCGATACGGTTTTGATATTAAAACCGAAATGAAACCAAACTATTTGGTTCGGTTTGATTTTGTTTTAAACGGTTTTGGTGTGTTTCATTGTTTGAAAAAGTTATTATAGTTATCTAGTTGTATCTCATTTCATTTTCTTTTGATATACACTTCAATTTTCTTCTATGAGCAACATTTAGTGTTTGTTTTTCATTTTGCATGTCTTCTATATTTGTCGGATTCTTCAAATATTGACTGAAACATAAAATAAAAGTAAGCAACAACAATAATTAACAACAGTTAAAAAAAAAATATTTGCATATCCTGGCTGTGTTGCCTTGTACCAGAAATTATATCTAGCTTTCTCTACATCGTGTCATCTGATAAATTTTCTTGTTATTTTCTTTACTTTTTCTTTGCTTTTCAAGACACACTTTTGGCAATTTGGAGCTTAAATTAATCACAAGCATGTGTGCCCCATGTTGGTCTCTCCGGCACCCCCTTCTCTCTGTTTGGTTGGTGGGAAAACCCGGACTGGCCGAAAGTAGACTTACGCGGGTCAAATTTTTTTTTCTTGTAACGCTTATTTAGGTCCTTCCAATGTATGAACTCGTTGCTGCCTTCAAATGTTTTTGGATTGCTGCCGACCCGGAGATTTGAGAAAATAATTAAAATTTGGATCTGGACATTTACATAATGTATCACCTTTTAAATTTTTTGATAATCATAATTAAAAGCTGATTTGAAAGTATAGTATATTTTTATAGTAAGATCTTTCAAAAAAATAAATAAAAAAAATACGGATGGAATGTCTTTTTACTGCCATTTACAATCATCTTTGTCCTTTCAACTTCGTCAGTCCACGCCCCACGTCGTGAACAGCCGTCCGAAGCAGAAGGCGGATAAACTTGATCGTGTTCGACGACTACAAGACAAAAGTCGACTTGCAAAAAAATGAAGCGGTGGAGGCAGACTGGGAGGCTGTCTTCATTATTTTTATAGTGCTTAGTACAAGTAAAGCTAATCCAACTTAGTCATGAAGCTAATACAATCCTAATTAGGAAGATGAAAGAAGCAGGGCTTCACGGTTAAGAGTAAAAGAGGAATTTTAGTCATTAAGGGTATATTAGTACTTTCATATCAACTTTTAATTATAATTATCATAAACTTAAAAGGGTAATTATATTCTATATAGGGTCCATGCATAGTTTTGTTATTTTTCAAATTTCCCCATCACTATTCCTATCATTCGATGTAATATGACTTTTCGATTTCCCACGAAAATTGTGGCTCGTTTCAAGAGACGTAATTGGTTTCTTTACGTCATGTCGTCCTTTTGACAACTATTTAGATTGGATACAACGTGTCGCTTATTTTTGGATTAAAATAAGTCTAAATAAATTTGAACAAACATAGTTATGACTATTTTTTTATTACAAATGATAACGTTAATGAGTTAAATTGTTTATTCTTAGAGGGAGAGAGGTCGGTCCAAAACCTCTTAGTAAGGGTCATCTCAAATGCAAATTCCTCTAAATTTTTGGTCGAATGTAGATGACCAATATATGAGAGTTTAGAATTTGAGTCTAAGAAATTTTTTTTTTTTTTTTTAATTAAAAGGTGATCAGTTGTTGGCTTCATCACGGCAGTCCACCCTTTCAGGGGCCTAAGAAACTCCTTGAAGATGGTATATGGTAGAAGAGAAGGGTTGTTGATTTTAAACATCTGATTAAACACCATCCATGAACATAATTAATCTTTTATATAATGACGCAGTATGCATTAGAGATACTGAATTAACAAACTTGAACTCCAAACATAATTAACAAGAGCTTAATCACTTCACTTATGAAGGCCAGTTTCTGTACCAACCAGACCACGCAGACACCAAACCACTAATCCCAAGAGTGACTGCATGATTACAGAATGGATTAGGCTCGATATCCGCAATTCCGATGACCAAATCCGCAACATTAGCCGCTACTGCCATTAATCTCATCACTCTATCACCCCTAATCTTCCTCAAACTCTCGCTCTTCGTCTCTGCAGACGTGTCCTCCAAGGCAGCAACCTTCTCTGCCTCCACACCCTCTTTCAGCGCAATGAAATCCAAAACGATGAAGAAAACGTACCCGAACGACTCACCAAACGCCGATATAAAGCTCATCTTTTGCGCCAGATTCGGGCTCAGAGTCCCGATTCTGGACAGCCAGAGAAAATGGTCGAAAAAGAAGTAGACCATCTCCCCTGCATTAGCAAGAACAGCTAGGAACCGAAGCGTAGGGGTTGATCCAGGGCTTCTTCTTAACGCATTGAATCCCGTGAGAAACCGACCCGTTCGAAAGGCCTTCCGGCTAAGCCCGGAGGCAACTTCCCACTGCTTGGCTCGCTGCGCGATTTCGGGGTTTTTGGCCTCGGCGTGCCAGTGCGCAATCTTGGAGATGTATTGGAAGGTTTTGACAAGCTTGTCAATGCCGTCTCTCTTTGCCAGGAAGATAACAAGTTTGTCAACTGTGTCGTTCATGATTGAAAATGTGTGTTGCGCACAGATGGTTTGGTTGTGGTTGGCGATGAAGAACTATGAATCGCGCAAGCTCGATCGGAGATTTTGGGATTGGATTAGTAGAAGAAAAGAGATTAAGGAGCACCACAGAAGTTGCAGGACTTTGGATAATAGCATACAAGCTTCTGTGGTTGGACTACGTGTCATGCGACTCGCTACCAGTAGTTTTTGTGTCATCTGTTTTCTTTGTATAATTTTCTAACAGTAGGCTTTCTTGTCTTTAGCTGACAACATTCCAATGCTTGTTATCTCCACACAAGTAGAACAATAGTATTTATTTTTTTCTTGTAAACGAGAGATTTTATGTTTGATTTACGTGAATGACAACAATGTATAATACTTGTGTTGACTTTGATACAAAATCATACAGGAAAACAAATGGGATATTAGCTGCGGAGTTTTCAGAGCAAACCCATGTCAAATTAATAGATATTTCAACGAATCCGACTAGAGAGAGGGAGAGAGAGAAACCTGAAAAACTTTGATGGGCTGATTGAGCTCGCCGGGCTTAATGTCCTCGGCCGGCGCTTGATCCTTCGTCAGCTTCACATACCGCGAGTGCGCAGTTTCGTCCGCCATCCGATCTGGTCTGGTCTCTCCGGCACCGCTTTCTCTCTGCTTGGTTGGTGGGAAAAGCCGGACAGGCTGAGAGTAGATTTACGCGGGTCTTTTTTTTCTTTTAACGCTTATTTAGATCCTTCCAATGTATGAACTCGTTGCCGCCGAGTCTCCCTTTAGTCGTCTCTCGCTCACTTCCGCTTCGGCCCTCAGATTTGTTTGGATTGCTGCCGACCCGGAGATTGAGAAAATAATTAAAATTTGGACTTTTACAGAATGTATCACCTTTTAAATTTGGCTTATTATATATATTAACATCCTACAAATCATTGAATAAACTCTACATTTTTAATACACTCTAATTTTTTTCACTTAAAAATTATCTTAATACACCCAACATATTTTCTTATAATACCCCCACACCCCACATTCTCAATATACACCTTATATTTTGTACATACACCCCACATTTTCTATACACCTCACATTTTTCAAATCTTATAACATTCTTTTTAATTTTCAGGTACTGAATCTAACCATTTAAACATTTAATTTGGTGAAAAATTTCAAATCATCTAAAAGTGGCAAGGCCTAGAGTCATGGGAGGGGTTCCATTTTGTATCTGCACTGGGCACTCAAAGTACATGTGTTGACCTTCCACTCCACAATATCTACATGATATGTTAAAAGCATGCAATCTATCATGGCTGCAAAACGAGCAAACCAATCGAAAAACCCCCGCCAACACTAGTTACGTTTCTCAGTCCTACAAAAAGTGCATTCATACTTGTAGACGAAAGTTGGAGAGTCTTCAACAGCCTTTTTTTCTTCTTCAAGTTGGACTTGACTCAGAGTGTCTTTAAAAACCCTTGTTTTTTTTTTTTTTTTAACCTAATAAGGTCAAAATTGTCATTGCATAGTAGGGTAAATAAGTCATTTGATATTAAATTTTAATGTGGGGTGCTAATATAAAAAGCCTTAATTTTTATGATAATTATAATCAAAAGTTGATATGAAAGTATAGTATATTTTTATAGTAAGGTTTTTCCAAAAAATAAATAAAAAAAATAAAGATCAAATGTCTTTTTATTGCCATTTACAACCATTCGTCAGTCCACGCCCCACGCCGTGAACAACCGTCTGAAACAGAAGGCGGATAAACTCGATTGGGTTCAACAACTACAAGACAAAAGTCGAATTGCCAAAAAATGGAGCGGCGGAGGCGGACAGGGAGGCTAGCTTCACTATTTATATAGTGCTTAGTCCAAGTAAAGCTAATCCAACTTAGTCATGAAGCTGATTCAATTCTAATTAGGAAGCTGAAAGAAACGGGGCTTCACGGTTAAGAGTAAAAGAAGAGGATTTTAGTCATTACGGGTATATTAGTACCTTCATATCAACTTTTAATTATCATAAACTTAAAAAGGTAATTATATTCTATATAGGGTCCATAGTTTTGTTATATTCCAAATTTCCCCCTCACCAATCCCATCATTTGATGTAACACGACTTTTCAATTTCCCCCGAAAACAGTGGTTGCATACGATGTTGTTTCAAGAGACGTACATAGTTTTTTTACGTCATGTTGTACTTTTGACAACTATTTAGATTGAATACAACATGTATCGCTCATGTTCAGAGTAAAATAAGTCCAAATAAATTTGAACAAACATAGTTATGACTAATTTTTTTGTTACAAATGATAGCGTTAGTGTGTTAAATTGTTTATTCTTAGGGGGAGAGAGTCGGTCCAAAAACTTTTATTAAGGGTCATCTCCAATGCAAATTCCTCTAAATTTTTTGTCGAATGTAGATGACCAATAAATGAGAATTTAGAATTTGAGTATAAGAAACTTCTTGAAGATGGTATATAGTAGAACCAAATAGCCATGGCTTTGGGTATTTACCAGACTAAGATGAAGGATCTAAATTCCGAGAATAGTGATGTTTCGAAAGTTTTTCAATGATTGAAAAAAAAAAATTTCAGTTCATTGGAATGAATATTCAAGTGGAAAGTAATAGACTTTTATTAGGACAATTGGTAAGTTTGTTAAATGGCTTCCGGCTGTCCATCATTTCAGTTGCAGCTGCAATCTTCTTCAATGATAGGAGCAAATAATGCAACGTTTGTTCTTTAATTTATCTATAAATACGTTCACTAAAAGAAATATATAGAAGTAACTAATTAACTAACTAGATTTGATGAAACATAGCATTAGTGAGAGGCTGCAGACAACTAAACCCCAAACAGAATAAATAACGGTTGACATTTGAAAAACCTACGACAAATATGAGAAAGCTACTAGTATTACAGTACACTAATTAGCGTGTGTGTATATATATGTGTATATATATACACACACTAATTACATGACAGTTTTTTCACGTCACTCAATGCGACTGGTACATGCTTGATCATTAATGGTGATAGTACTGCCTCCGCATGATTCTATTGCAGGATCAATGGTAGGGTTAAGATACTTAAAACCATGAGTTTTGTAATATTTATTGAAGTGAAGATTGCAGAGAACTACAAGAAGGAAGGTGATGACGTAGATAGATATGGCAGCACATTTGAACCACAAAGGAAATGGGATGGAGATGGATATGAAGAAGGCTGTGACCCCAAAGAAGAGGCCAAGTTGATGGAAAATCAGGGTAATTGTTATTCCTACGGGACAGTAGATGAAGTGAATAAACTTGCTTACCAAGATACAAGTGAAGGCAAGTAAGACTGATAGTCCAAGAAAGTAAAAGATTACAGGGAGATGGAGCTGGATGGAGGGACCTTGGAATGGGAGAAATGTTATTCCAATCGCCGTTGTAAAGAAAAACACTATGATTATTGTTGCCCAATCTAAGTTATTGTTGTCGTACTTATTATTAGTCCTCCCGTCTGCAACTTCTTGTCTTGCGGCTTCTAGGTCACGATCGGAATCGTGATCTTGAACGATGGGACCAATTATCAGAAGTTTGAGCCGTTGGTCTGGCGTTACTGTAACGGCAAGGAGAAAAGGCTTTAAGTAATGATCCCAAGCAGTATTAACAACAAAACTCATTTTATTATGCACAAAGGTAGGTAGAGATGGAGATATATCGGGAGGTAGAGGTACTTGATGATGATATGGTTTGTGAGATTTGATATTTCGAATGGAAGTAGTATTTGAATGCTCAAGAAATGGTTTGCATGCAGATATATAGACATGCAAAGAGAGAAATGACAGATGTCGTGGTAGAGAGAGAAATGACAGATGTCGTGGTAGAGAGATGGGAGAGAAATGATGGTAGAGAGGATATAGGGGAGAGAGAGGAGAGATTTTTTAGTGTGACCGTTGTATGAGACGGTACACAGCATGTCTTCGTATAAATGGTAGGATATGTATGTTAAAAAATTAATAATTTAAAAATTAAAATTTGTTACCACTTACATAAAAATATGTAATGTACTATCTGTATTCACATCACAACTAAAAATTTCCCCTAGTAAAGAGAGGAGTAGGGCGGTAGAAAGAGGAGAGAGAAATGAGAAGAGAAAGATATTAGGGCAGAGGAGAGATAAATGGTAGAGGAAACAACTTCAAAGATCAGCTGCTGCCGATGGCCTATCACACGTAGACCTATCTCCGAGTTTTGATTAAAAAATTAAAATTTAGACATGTGTCTACACGTGATTGGTTATTAGCAACAACGAAGTCTTGTTCAATGGTAGATGTCTGGAAATAGTAATGGAGACACAGAGAGTGTAATGGTAGTAGGAGAGAAGAGAGAAAAGGCAGTAGAGAGAGACAGGGACGGAGCCACATGGGACCGCTAGGCCTAGGCCTATTCTGAAATGTACATGTGTGTGTTTGTGTGTCTGCCACTCCTTACAGCTAGTACTGCAAATGGTGAGTGGAATTTGACTATACCATCTCCTCATGGGTGTGGAACTTGTGTTTGTCAACAACCTATTTTGGTTTTTAGAAACTAATAGCCTTCTCTTTCTTTTTCTTTTTTCAAAGCTAAACCATGTAAAACCTAGTTTTTTTTTGTTTTTTTTAATTTTTATTTTTATTTATATATTTTATTTTTTAAGCTAAACCATATAAAAACTAGTTTCTTTTTCTATCAGTTCATAAAACCAAACTTATTTACCATATTAAAAGTAACTTTTTTTTATGTCAGTTCATATAAAACCAAGGTAAAATCTCATAACAATAGTTTTGAGTTATGACCTTAAATTTTTCTTTGAATCTTCCTTTTTTTTTATTTAAATTCTACTCTTATAATAGAATCATCTTAATACTAAATTCTTCATAAAAATTTTAAGGCCACATTACTCTTGTTTTATAAATTTTTTCCACGCCAATGAAAAAAATTTAATTTTTTTTCTCCTTAATTTAATTTTTTTTTATATATCTTAAAAACCCCTCCCGGAAGGAGTTTCTGACTCTGCCACTGAAGAGAGAAGAGAGAAATGGTAGTAGAGAGAGAAGGGAGGAGAGAGAAGCGAGAAATGGTAGATGTCTGGGAATAGTAGCGGAGACACGGAGAGAGAAATGGGAGATGTCTTGGAGATAGGAGATAGGAGATAGGAGATAGGAGAGAGGAGAGAGAAATGGGAGATGTTTGGGAACTTACCTAGTAGTTTGAAATAAGCAAATTCTATATTTAATTAATGGAAACATTTTTGCTCACCATTATAAATTATGATGTATGTTCATCATCTTATTTATCAGCGTTAAATGAGTTTGAATTTCGAGATTTGTGTAGTGGATCAACACAAATCTCAAAATTCAAATACATCTAACGGTGATAAATAAGGTGGTAAGCGTTACCACCACTTGAGGGTGGTGAGCAAAAATGTGGTCACCTTGATGCATGGCATTGGCATGTCTTCGAATCTTGACATTGGATATTGTTGTGAGTCAGCCGTTTAGTTTTGACGAATTAGTCAATTTTACAATAAATGAAGGGGCAATTTTATTGTATTGTATATCTACACCCAATTTAAATTATTAATACTAGCATTTGCCTACACATTTTGTGTGTATGAACTCATTTGTTTAGAAAATGAGAAGGGGAGAGAGAGAAAACGGGGGGGGGGGGGGGGGGGGGAGTGAGAGGTTTTTGGTTTTTTATTTTAAATATTAGAGATATTTTAACATCACTTGTAGGTGAGGCTTCAATAAAAAAAGTAAAATTTGGACCTGTGAAATTACATTATTGCCCATCATTTTTTTTGTATAATAGAAGACTAAGTTGTCTTTTCACCATCTTTTGGTTGACAAATAGGGTTTCATTAATTAATAGAGATGAATTCTCTTTTTAGCCTATTATGCAATTATTGTAAAGGATAAAATGTGAATAAAATTTTAATGCATCAATACACCATTATGATATACAGAGAATTTGAAGGAATCAAACAGCCCCCAAATTACATACGCGTACGCCATGATTAGGATTCTTGCTCATACCCTAGACATTTTGTCATGTGATTGAGTCTCTTGGTTCATTTGGATGGTAGATGCATTTTCCTTGATCGAACTTCATTCGAACAAAAAAATATTTAACCGTTTCACCTTAACTATGGGACTATTCGGTGAGGCGGATATAGAAATTAAGAAAGATTTTGATTTATTCATTCACACAAACAATCACAAATCATATATATAGGGAATTGTTATTGGCACTCCAAAAATCTCATTCTACACTCCCAAGTTTTCTATATTTGGAAAGAAAAATACACTTGTGAGGAGTGTAGAATGAGATTTTTGGAGTGCCAATAATACTTCCCTATATATATATATATAGATATATATACATATACGTAAATATATACTTTCAGGTTACATTTCATATTTGCCGGCTCCAATCATATACATAAATATATGATTTGTGCCGTAGAAGAGGAGGGTTGTTGATTTTAAACATATGATAAAACACCACCCACGAACATAATTAATCTCTGGGTAAATTACATAAAACTACCTCAACTATTTGGTCAGTCACAATTTCTTACCTCATCTTTAAAAAATGTCAATGTCATACCTCATCTACGAATTTGTTACAATTTCATACATTCCATTAGTTTGCTGTCAATTCTTCCGTTAAATAGTTACGTTGTGACATCCCACATCGCCCAGGGGAGTGATCCTTATATGTATTTCCCCATCCCTACCTAGCGCGAGGCCTTTTGGGAGCTCACTGGCTTCGGGTTCCGTAGGAACTCCGAAGTTAAACGAGAAGAGGGCTAGAGCAATCCCATGATGGGTGACCCACTGGGAAGTTGCTCGTGAGTTCCCAAAAACAAAACCGTGAGGGCATCGTGAGCCCAAAGCGGACAATATTATGCTACGGTGGTGGAGCGGGCCCGGGAAGTGTTTACCCCCGGGCCGGGATGTGACAATTTGGTATCAGAGCCTAACCTTGACCGCGTGTGTGCCGACGAGGACGTCGGGCCCCTAAGGGGGTGGATTGTGACATCCCACATCGCCCAGGGGAGTGATCCTTATATGTATTTCCCCATCCCTACCTAGCGCGAGGCCTTTTGGGAGCTCACTGGCTTCGGGTTCCGTAGGAACTCCGAAGTTAAGCGAGAAGAGGGCTAGAGCAATCCCATGATAGGTGACCCACTGGGAAATTGCACATGAGTTCCCAAAAACAAAACCATGAGGGCGTCGTGAGCCCAAAGCGGACAATATCATGCTACGGTGGTGGACCGGGCCCGGGAAGTGTTTCCTCCCGGGGCGGGATGTAACATATGTGGCTTGAGACGGGACCCATTATCTATTAAAATATTAATTAAATATTAAAAACTAAAAAAATAAAATCATTTTAATGAATTTTTTTTGCATGGGGACCCATCCTTTATCCCCCTGATCTTTTATTCCCCTGCTTCCGTCTTCCATTTGTAAAATCCCCCAACCCTCTGTATTTCATTGTAGGGCATATATGCACCCATCTCGTTGGCGCAAACCTTCTGGTAAGCCAATACCCACAACTCCAATCGGTGAAGGTAAGAAGACAAATTAGTCACAATCCTATCAGGTTCATGAAGATTCTCAATTCACATTTGGGATAAAACAAAAATGCCATCTTCTTTCGAGGGGTCTTTAGGATCAAGTACACGGCGGTTCATAAGAGAGTACAAGTTCACAAAAGAGTACACCCACTTCCCTCTGTTTAGAGCTCACGGGTTGACTCAGAGCAAGTGGGATCTGGGTTGGAGATGTAGCCAGAATCAGAGGGAGGGAGGAAGTCGAGCGATGGCGGTGTGGATGGAAGGAGGGAATGAGTCAAGTGATGGCATGGCATGGGTCCCCATGCAGAGAAGATGGAGGGAGGGGTAGTGATCGGCGTAGAGAAAGGGTGACGGGGATAATGGGTAGTGATCGGCGTAGAGAAATGGTGAGGGGGATAAGGGATAAGGTGTAGATGGATGGAGATGAGAGAGGGGAGGGTGGGATATGGGTTGGGTGGTTATGGTTTTAGGTTTGGGGATTTTATAGAGGGAAGACAGAATCTGGGGGAAGAAAGGGTGAGGGGGATAAGAGGTGGGTCGCCCATGCAAAAAAAAAAAAAAAAAAAAAAAAAATATATATATATATATATATATTTTAGTTTTTAATATTTAATTAATTTTTATTAGATTGTGGGGCCCGTCTCAAGCCGCGTCACTATTTAACGAAAGAATTGACATTAAACTGACGAAATGTATGAAATTGTAACAAATTCGTAGATGAGGAATGACATTGACATTTTAAAAAAATGAAGTATAAAACTGTAACTGATTCAATAGTTAAGGTAATTTACCCTTAATCCTTTATATAACGATGCATTATGCATTAGAGATACTGAATTTACAAACTTGAACTCCAAACACAATTAACAAGACCTTAATCACTTCACTTATGAAGGCCAGTTTCTCTACTAACCAGACCACGCATACACCATACCACTAATCTCAAAAGTGAATGCATGATCATAGAATGGATTAGGCTCGATATCCGCAATTTCGATTACCAAATCCGCAACATTAGCTGCTACTACCATTAATCTCATCACTCTATCATTCCTAATCTTCCTCAAATTCTCGCTCTTCGTCTCCACAAACTTGTCCTCCAAGGTAGCAACCAACGGCGGAGGTAGTAACAAGGTTAGGGTGGGCTCTAGCATAGGGAGAGTTTTAGTTGTTTAAGGTTTAAAATACTGATAATTTAGACTATTATATTATTTTTAATTATTATAGCCCATTCAATAAGTAAAAGTTCTGAAAAATATGATTACTTTTAGAAAAAGTAAGAGTTAATAAATATTAAATAAATTATTTATTTTAATCAATATCAAAATTTATTATTCTTATATTTCAAATCTAACACACACTGACACACATGTCTTAATAAGTCTTTTTATTTGATTAGTTTCTAGTGAGTAGTCTATATTGATTAGTGTAGGTTTCTAGAAGTAGTCATCCGTTTTTAAAAAGTAGATTTAATATTTTATTATTTTAGGTTTCCTATGAGTAGTTTATTAAATTTTTTTTTCAACTTTTGGGGTACAACAGTAACCCTCTTTCACTTTTCAGAAAGCCTTCGTCATGTCTCGTCTGTAGTTCAAAAAATGTCTACTACTTCGGAATTAGTTGAAACAAAGAGGTCCAAAAGGTACTATTTGATTGATAGGTTAATTCGACTTGTATTGACTCTTTTCGTTTCTATAGCAACTACTAAACGAGCTTTTTCAGGAATGAATCTTATTAAAACAAGATTTCGCAACAAGATGGAAAGTGAATTTCTAGCAGATTCAATGATTGTATACATTAAAAAAGAGCTTGCCGAAAAAATTGATTCAGAAGAAATAATAAAGGATTTCAATTCCATTAAGGATCGAAGGGCACAACTTGAATATGTACTTTTTCTCTTATTTGTTAAGTTGTTATGACAAGATTGATGATGTATGTTTCTTTCTACTATAAGTTGCAACTTTAAATGTTTTATTTGTTAAATTTAGTTGAAACTTGCTTTATTTATAGTTAAATTTCTTACTTTAAGTTATTACTTTCAGGCTTGTTATTGTGTAACATTATGTAAGTAACAAAAAAATTTAATCATTTGATCTCCTCGTAATAATTTTAGTTTAACCCATCCACCAAATAATTCATGGCTCCGCGATTGGCAGCAACCTTCTTCTCCGCCTCCACACCCTCTTTCAGCGCAACGAAATCGTTACGTACCCGAATGACTCACCAAACGCCGATATAAAGCTCATCTTTCACGCCAGATTCAGGCTCAGAGTCCCGATTATGGACAGCCAGAGAAAATGGTCGAAAAAGAAGTAGACCATCTCCTCTGCATTAGCAAGAACAGCTAGGAACCGAAGCGTAGGGGTTGATCCAGGCCTGCTTCACAACGCATTGAATCCCGTGAGAAACCTGCCCGTTCGAAAGGCCTTCCGGCTAAGCCAGGAGGCAACTTCCCACTGCTTGGCTCGCTGCGCAATTTCGGGCCTTTTGGCCTCGGCGTGCCAGTGCGCAAGCTTGGAGACTTACTGGAAGGTTTTGACAAGCTTGTCAATGCCGTCTCTCTTTGCCAGGAAGATAACAAATTTGTCAACTTTGTCGTTCATGATTGAAAGTTTGCGTAGCAGATGGTTTGGTTGTGGTTGGCGATGAAGAAGTACGAACCGCACTGGCTCGATCGGAGAATTTGGGATTGGATTAGTAGAAGAAACGTGGTTAAGGAGCACCAAAGAAGTTGGAGGATAACAGTAGGCTTTCTTGTCTTTAGCAGACAACATTCCAATGCTTGTTATCTCCACACAAGTAGAGCAATAATATTTATTTTTTCTTGTAAATGAGGAATATGATCGATTCGTGTGAATGAAGATAAATATTTAGTTGTGACGGAAATATAAATAGTACATCACGTGTTTTAATAGGAATAGTGAGAAATTTTATTTTTTAAGTTATTAACTTTTTAGCATACATCTCATCATTTGTTTAGTGACACGAGATATACTACATTGTGTACCAGTCACATTGAAAAATCTCTCGTGAATGAGGACCTAATTATATATGACTTATTTATTGTATAATTTACTGAAGTTGTCCTATTCTCACACTACTTAAAACTTATTCATATTTTACCCTTTTAAAAACGTAGTATCGTAATATGTAAAGAAAAATTATTAAGAGAATTTCTAAAGGGGATGTCATAGGTGGCTTTTTGATATTTTTAAAGTTTTGTTCACCATTTGATATGTTAATATACGACTATTTAATAGTCAATAATAAATATTTGTAGAGCAAAAGTTATAATAAGAAAGGTAAGAAAACATTTAATAGTTAATAAAAATATGATTTGAAGTTGTTGTCAATTTTGGTAGCAAATTACGTCATGCCACATCAGAATTGACTCTTATGCTGAAAAACATTGTTGTTATTTTTTTATTTTTTTTTTAATGTTAATTCCGATTTGGATTTTTTGGCATTTGGCTCTATCTGTATTAAATGCACAGTTAAAACTTATTCATGACATACAAGTGAAGTTGTAACAACATGTGACTAAGTGCACTAAAATGTTCGTGATTGGGATAGGCTTGGGTTTCCACAAAATTAACTAATAGTAGTGTGGCTATTTAGTATTACAGTTTAATCGTACTCTCTTTTCATGAGTAATTGAGAAATATTAAATCGTCAAATACGAATTCGAATTAAATTATTATAACTAATTTATTGTGATGCTTAGTTTACTCAGGAAAAAGCAATCACAGTGTGGTGAACCACTTTTTTTTTTTAAATTTAAATAAACCTAATATATTTATTGTATATTTGTTTTAAAAAATAAAATAAAAGAAAAATTAATGAAAATTATTTAAAAATTTTGAGTTTTAATAATAAGGACAAAATAAAAGATAAAATAAATAATACCAAGATTAAATTTTTAATGTAAAAATATGATTTTTCGTTACGGCTTTTCGTTAAAACTTCCAAATAATAAATCTGGTGACCAAGATCACCTCGCACACGTATAAAAACAACACCAGGCCCAGCTCGCTGCATCTGTCTTCTTCTCGAATGTCTCTCTCCGATTCTGGTCCTTGGAGAACAAAACCCTAGAAGCCATTGACACCTATTCCGCTGCTCAATCCTCACTGATTCCTCTGCTACAAGCCCTTCTGATTTTCATCTCTCCCAATCCCGATAATCACTTGACACAGACATGGATGCTCAGAGAGCTCTGCTGGACGAACTTATGGGCGCAGGTATAAACCCTAATTGATCGACGCTCTGTTTGGAAACGATAATTGTTAATTATGACTGGGCGAGTTTGGATTTTTTTAGAAAAGATAATGGGTTTTAATTTATTTGATGTTTTGCTTGGTTGTTTTTGGTTTGAATTAGTTTGAATTTGATAATATACTGATTTGTGGTGAATTCCAGCTCGTAATTTGACGGAGGAGGAGAGAAGGGGGTACAAGGAAATTACTTGGGATGATAAGGAGGTTTGTGGAGCCTATATGGTTCGATTTTGTCCCCACGATCTCTTCGTTAACACTCGAAGCGATCTAGGTGAGTTGCGATTGGAATTCGTATTGATGCTCACTTGTTTGACACTGTGTTTCTTTGCGGAGGAATAAGATCAAATGCTTGAATCATGTTAGGATTTTCAGGTTTCGGAATCATTTACTTAAATTTGTTTTTGTGGAGTGCACGGTCTCACTGACCGTAAATTTTTCATTTTTGTATCAGGACCTTGCCCTAAACTACATGACCCAAAGTTGAAAGAAAGGTGATAACGTCTTACAGAGTTTTTAATTTTTGGCAATGCTATATGGTGTTTTCATATTCTGCTATTTATGGAGTTTCTGAATGCAATCAAAAGAGGTTCCTTTGTGCTTGTTTGTGAATTGTTTTGTCACGAATTCTATCAAAAGACCGACGTGATTTTTTTTAAAAGTGTAGCTTGCTTAACCCTAATGGCTTTTTTATCGTTTACACGCTTCTGTTGTAAGAATGTTGTTTCTCTTGTCTTCCTACAAATAAGTTAGCTGCTTCCTATGTGTGGTGTAGGGTGTAGGATGAAACTTTGACATGCCTTACAGGGTATTCTAAGCGGTAGCTGGGTTTTTCTTTTTTGAGGTAACTTACTTAAGCATTTTGAACAGATCTTTCCAAGAAGGGAAGAACCGTTTATCAATTCCTTGTCAGCAGTAGCTAAATAGTTGCTCATAATATAGAGTAAAATATTCATTTAGTGATGCTCTGCTGCACGAGACATCCAAGAAAATGTCTGCTGCACGAGACGTCCAAGAAAATGTCTGCTGTGTGAATCGTTTATCAATAATTTGTTTTTCCAGATAAATATGCATGGTCTACTCTCTTTTGTATTCAGTAGGGCTTCGATTCTAGGTTATTGCCCTTTTGTAGATTAAATATTTAATTTTTCTTACCTATGTACTGTTGATATATATATATATATATATATATATTGGACTAATTATCAGGGAGATGATATATAATTGCTACATTAATGTTTATGAGTATCTAGAAGGGTTTGTAAAACGCGTAGTTTTATTTTTGACCTTGGGTGATGACCAGAGGTCACTTGGTATGCTCTCCCTTTTCATAAGTACCCGGGCATAGTATAGTTTTGATATCACAATTCAGTTCACGAGACCAAACCAAAATTTTTCCATATCAATCTTTTTTGTTTCGCTCTTCTGGTTTTGTTCTCCAGCTCAAAACACGCTGGTTTTTGCTTTTGTTTTAATATTTCTATTGTTTCCTGTTCCAAAGTTGTGATTATTTTATATTGGTCCAGTTTATATTCTTTATGTTTTGTTTTTTAGTTTTGAAGAGTCCCCACGGCATGACGCTTATGTGCCCAAGTTTGAAGCTGATCTTGCTCACTTTTGTGAGAAATTGGTATGTCTTGAACATGTCCTCATTTCTCTTTGTGATGTATGGGTTTTCACCTATATTTATCTTATTATAATTTGCATTGCAGGTGATGGATTTAGATAGAAGAGTAAAGCGTGGGCGAGAACGCCTTGCTCAGGAGGTGGAACCTGCACCAGCACCTCCACTGTCAGCTGAAAAGTCTGAACAGCTCTCTGTTCTGGAGGAAAAGATAAAGAACTTACTGGAACAAGCAGAGGCTCTAGGTGAAGCTGGAAAGGTGGATGAAGCTGAAGCACTGATGAGAAAGGTGCTGCTGTTATTTTCCGGAGTTTTTTCTATTGAAATTCCTCTAGTTTCTTGTATCACCGAGGATTTTTCCAGGAAGTCTACACACCGCACCACCCATGTTTTATTATTGTGCATGCCTTTGATAGATTCCTTATCATACAAAGATTTCATGTTATATGCAGTTGAGGATTTTTAATTATTACCGTGAATATACTGCTACATGAAATTTGACTACTTTATTTGTTTATCCTTTCTTTTGGAAGGTGGATGTGCTCAATTCTGAGAAGACAGCATTGGCTCAGCCCCAGAATGATAAAGTGTTGATGCTGGCACAGGAGAAAAAAATGGCACTTTGTGAGATCTGTGGTTCATTTCTAGTGGCCAATGATGCTGTAGAGAGAACTCAGTCTCATGTTACAGGGAAGCAGCATATTGGTTATGGCATGGTTCGTGATTTTATCGCTGAGTTCAAGGTGACCTCTTTTGAATATTGAAGTATTAAAGTTAAGTAAAAACATGATTTCTTCTCAGGGACTGAAAAACGTGGACTTTATTTTTCAGGAATCCAAGGAGAAGGCAAGGGAAGAAGAAAGGTTAGCGAGGGAGAAAGAGGCAGAAGAACGGAGGAAACAGAGGGAGAAGGAAGAGGAGAATAGAAGGAGAAGTAATTCAAGTGATAGGGACAGGTACCGTGATAGAGATCGTGACAGGGAGCGGGACAGATATCGAGAACGAGACTTGGATCGTGAAAGGTCGAGGGAGTGGAATGGCAGAAGTAGTCGGGATGGAGGGAGAGGGGTGGACAGGAGGTCCAAGAATGGAAGAGATGGAGGCAGGGATAGGTACCGTGATCGAAGCAGGTCACGTTCCCCTGTTAGGCACAGTCACAGGAGGTGACCTAGAAGTCCAGTTCGCCCGTATTAATGAATTGTGTAGGGTGATGTCTGAGCTTTGAAATTTAATGAGGTAGTTTCCGTATCTCTAAGGTTTTATAAACACGTGCATTTGGAGTCTTACTTGAATTTTCATCATGGGTGAAACTTTTTTCCTATCTCACAGCTTTTGTTGAGACTACCATCTCCCATTCATCAGTATTATTAGCGGAGAAAATGGTTGAGGTAGGTATAATTTTATTATTGTATCTCATTTTTACATTTCAATTTAGACTTGGGATGAGGCAAATTCCTTTTTCTGTGTGAAACTTCTGTGTTTACACATATGTAAGACATCAGGCCCGAAAATGTGTGCATGATTGACACCGCAGTTGGCGACATGATGGTTTTTTAATCATTTTTTGAGGTAACACGTTTATCGTCTATTTACCTGCACCAGCCCATACAATATTTCCTTCTTTCCATAGGCACACTTTTCCCTTTCTTTTCCGTCCTCATGCATCTGGTTTTCAGTTTTAACTGCTCTGTTTCTAGTGCTGCTTGTTTAACTGGGATGGGGATCCGAAGAAACCAATCGTGAAATGCACGGATTGTGTGCTACATGTTCATTCTTCTTGAGGTATTTGGGTCACTCTCCATGCATTCTGGAAATAGTTGGTTTGGCGTCGCCCTTTAATGATTTTTCAAATGGTTCGTTTGTCTGCCCTCTCCTCTCCTCCCCTCTCCATTCACCCTTTAGCTTATCGAACTTTAATGGTTAGATCGGTGCAAGCATTCTTTTCGGTGAGAGAATAATGAAAGACCAGTCATAAAAGTGAAGTTAATCTGTAAGGATTACATTATCATGTGAATAGGTAGATTCGGAGTTCATATTTCTGTCTTGATCACAATTCGGTCCCTGAGAAGCCGCGTATTGTTTCAACGGGCACGGGCATCTGCTTCACCACACCGGGTTGCTATATAAGATATGCCGTTATCCGTGAATGGAGGTAACTGCCAAATCATATTCTGCAGATTAGTGCATTTCTTTTAAAGTTTTGCAGGAAGCGAACCACGATGATTAGGTTGGGTCAAATATCTGTCATGGCTTAGCAATGGTTTTGTGGAGGCGTCCCTATTTATGCTGCTGAACTAGTTACTTTAAATCGAGTTACCAAATGGAACTGAAATGATTGCTTTATGAGTCGTAATTGAATATGTTTTGTATCACTTTTGACACAGTATTCTTTTCACTGTTGAATTTATTGCGGAGCACATATTAGAACTCCTTTATTTTTTCTTCCTAAATTGTGATGTGTTGATATGTCTTAATCGTGACGTGGCTAATTCAAACACAATAACCACCTGGCCTTTTGTATTAATTCAAGAAGGTTTTTTAGCCAAAATGGTCCCTAAGATTTGCATAACACATCACTTTGGTTTTTTAGATTTGAAATCAATAGAAGTGATCCCTGTGATTGTCTACTATCCTTCAATGCAAAATTATGTTGAATAATGATCAAAATGACAAATATATCCTCAATTTAATAAACAATGGACCAAAATGATTTAACAAAATTTAAGGGTATTTTGATCATTCTATTCGTATTTAATGAAGATTTTTTTCAGAAATAATCAAAATGATTGATGATAAACAAACTCAGAGACTAATTATACTGATTTCAAATCTTAGGAACCAGAGTGAGGAGTTGTACAAATCTCGGGACCATTTTGGATAAAAAACCATTCAAGAATGTGTTGCACATCTTTTAAATAATTTCGTCCACGATGAAACTATATGACTAGTCTAGACTCAAACGCCGCATCTTACATACAAGGTTTGCGGTTGGAAGGTCGAGATTTCCTGCGTCCGACTTCACAAGGTCCTTGAGCTGATCTCTTGGGGTAGAAAGACAGGTGTAGAATGTCGCAAGGACGGTCGGAATTGGCATTGATAAGGCAGATAGCACATTACTCAGATACTCTATGTCAACAGATAGCTGCTGCGCTCCACGATCCGTGATGTACTGAATCCCTCGCAGTTGCTCCGTGTAAAGAGCGGTGGCACCCTCCGCAACCTTCATTACAGAAACACAGCATCGTCAAAAAGGAAGAGTGCCGTCGAATCGTCTATACAATTTTGATAAGATTCAACGAAGTTAGTACAAAATATTGCAGATGTAAGTCGGTACCTTGAACATCCATTCTGTTGCAAAAATCTGGGCTTCGTCATCGTTGGCATCGCTGTTTGAAATGCCCTCCACAAGTGGCTCTAACTGTTGAGGTAAAGTAAGAAGATATTCACCGATGCTAGTCACATAGGCCTGAGGGTATGCACTGAAGGTTGGGAGATTATAGGCACTTTGTTCTTCGACCGAGGACCATATTGGTAATCGAGAAACATCGCTGAAGCATTGCCATACTTTAGAGATGAGAACATTGTATACAAGTTCATTAACTGCGTCAGCAAATGCTGCAACTCTCTGAGATGATAGGGGAAGTGCATGAAACCGAGGATCTTTAGACTGCATCACACCAAAAGGTGGTGTCAATTTTATATTTCGACCCCCACAAATATGGAAGAGGGAACAGCAAGGCTGAAACATTAATCTAAACATACCTGACTTAAAAGGTTAAAGAGTTTTTGAGCCTTGTCAGGAACATCAATAAACCGCACAGCTGCCACATCCAGGGCAGCCCTTCCACCCAAAGATGGGAAACCATTTCCATCGTCACTAGCAAGATGAGATAGGTTTTGGTCCGCACTTGAACCAAACACAGAAACTGAGAGCGTAGTGCTCAATCTCGCAAGAGTAGCTCTCAAGGAAGCTTCAAATACAGAAGACCTGCCTAGTTAGACAATCTGCAACCGTGAGAATTTGTAAAGCACCTTGTACGATGGACCACTCCTCCTCATTTGAAATCGAACCAACCTTTTGCGCACTTTGGATGTCCTTATCCAACCCAATCTCCTTCTTTGAACCAACAGTGTCACCACCATGATCCACTCCACAGACAACTCTTAACGATTTCAGGGTTTCTTGCAAGGTAGAAATATACTGTAACATTATGTCATCAATTGCTAGAATTAGCTCATCTGCCTCAGAACCTCCAGTCAAGCTGATGCATCTTTCAACAGCTGCTTCAAGAATTACAATAACTTGGGGAATCGATTCCTCCATTCTGCGAACTGCTTCACTAAGTTCAATTCCTTGAGCTCCCACACCACGAGTAACAGCTCCTCTTAGATCCACTCCAGCAATCTCGGCAGAAAGTATAGCACGCTCCATCTGTCCATACCTAGACCACATGTTTCATCATCAATCAACCAGTAGAAAAAACGCACAAAAAGAAGGAAATCAAGTGTCGCTCCAAACTGAATCAAATGCAAGCAAGTAAAGAAAACCAGGCCTGGATGACAATTCAAACCCTGATCTTTCTTACCTTTGTTTAAATGATTCATATGGAAGATAGACTGCCTTTAGCGTATCCATTAAAACACATAGATCGGATTCCGAAAACAAATGCTGAATATTCCTTGCAAAGGCCTGGGTCATATTGTGTAGTTCAATCAAAGCCTCCAGATAGTTCGTCTGGATCTTGATACCCTTTGGCATGTCACCAGAAAGAATATCTAATATACCTGAAGTTTTGAAATAAGATATGCTAATCAAGAATTAATCATCAGAAAAAATATCAAATTGGTGAAAGGTGTGAGAGATGGGACTAAAAAGACTATATATGTTCGGAACGAGTACGTCTTGTTTATCTCGATTCTCGACGAAATGGGCGGAATGGCTATCGCAATTCCAAAAATATCCATCCGGCAGATGGGATCAGAATATCAACCCTCTCAAGAGTAGCAATGTATCATTGGGATAAGTACAAGTTTTAAGAGAAGAAAAGATGGTAAAATAGAACAAGTCTCAGTCATTTATAACATCATCTAATATTAACAGAACATAAATTCACATCCAACCTTTTGCCAATGATTTTGTTTCAAGAACAACATCTCCGGTCGCAATGTTGATACGGGAAACAAAACTTGCCCCAACAGCGACCATCGTCTCAACAAGCAGTTTTGGCACAAGAGACTTATAATCTTCAGGAAAGGCAACCATGCACCTATACACAACAGTTGAAGCTAATTTCGATATTCCATGACTGAGCAATAAAATTCTCTAACTTCCTAAACCTATCCTGAATATTTCTTTTTTCTTCTTTAGAAGGATATAGATTCAAATTTTTCTTAACATAATGAAAGATCGTAATAGTGAACACGAAAGTGCAGAAGCCAAAAGTATGTCTTGTCCACATTTTGTGTCGTAAAACCAGATAAAGAACATAAGCAAAAGACAGTTTACAGAAAATCTTAGAACCTAAAAGTCGGGGAAACAAAGAGTGAGAAAGTACCACTTCCATTCTTGTTCAAGATAGAGTAGCAACTCATCGTAGAAATTTGGGAGCCAAGTGGAAAATAGAATTGCGGGAGCGGTTGACTGAGACTCGTTAATAGCGGATGGCCTTTCAAATTGAGAATTGTTAGTTGCAAGTTTATTAGGCGGTGGTTGTTTTGTGTCAAAATCTTCCCATAGCTGCTTTATGGGCTTTAGGTGAACTTTTGTATAATTCAACTCCATGGACTTGAACCTCCCAATCCGAATGAGAATCCCACGCAAATCTTGAACAATTTCGACCTGCAAAGATGTATCAATCGCCATTTTCATCTAGAGTCTAGCCACTAAAAAGTGTCGTTGGAATCTAATAGAAAGGGAGCAATTCATCAAGAAAAAAGTTATGAAAATGTGACCTTGCGATTGGATATTGCATCAGTTAGCCGTGGTTGCACCATTGAATCAAGCCTATCCTCTAAGACCTCAAGTTGCTTCCTCACATTAGCAAATTCAGCAACCTAAAATCACAGGTTTGATAACAAACATGTTTCCATCTCGACCAAATATATACGAAAACTGTGCTATATGGTACTGAATCAACTACAAATATGCAAATCTTTAAATGCATAATATGCAGCTTCCATTACCTCCCCAACAGCAGACAAGCAATGCCTCATGTTGGCTAAAGTTTCAGCCGCACGAGGCAGATCACCGCTTGCAAAAACATCCTCCACCGTCGCACTCAGCTGAGTTAACCCAGCAGCATCCTGCAATGTCTCGTACGCAGCTTCCATTCTCTGCTTCACAATATCGACTTTTGCAAGCGCCGCTATGGATTCAGCTGAGGATCCCTCTGCCTGCACAATGCACGTTATTGATTGATTGTTCAATTCCCAAATAAATCCCAATTCAATTTTCCCACATTTTCGCAGCAACCAAACAGAGCATAACACACAGAGGAGGCTGGTAACGGTAACCTACCTTCTTGAGCTTGTCGAGAATGGACGATACGGCGGAGCGGAGTGATACGGCGTCGTCGCGGAGGCGGACGACATCACGTGTGGCACGCGGGACGCGGAGGAGGGCGGAGGCGCTCTGCTCCTCGAGCGAAGCTGCGATCTCCTCCGAGACCATCTGGAGCTTCATCTCGAGATCCACCATCTGCTTGTCCACCGAATCCTGCGTGTGCCGGGTCTGACACGCTGAGTTCACCCACTTCCTCGGGTCGAAGTTCGGGTCCGAGAACGGACCCAGATCCAGCATCATTGCTTCCCGCGCTCACTGACTCGGTTACAAATCGGACGGGTCGACTCGCTTTTACGACTCGGTTTCCGAAATGCCAGCTGCCGAGTTTCAAGCCTTGGGTATTACTTCTCTACTGATCTGAATCTTCCGATGAGGAAGAAAGAAGAAGAAGGACCAATTGGCAAATTGGCAATACTTTACATTACGACACCAGAATTTTGGGGTCAATTCGTGAATAAGGATAAATATGTAATGTCAATTTTACCCTACTATATTTCGGAAACAGAATGGGTATTATTGTGAGAAAAATAAGCCCAAACAATTCGGCCTTAGAGCCCAATTCAAGGCCCAATAAAGGAAAATATCTCTCGGGTGCTTTGTCGTGCTAGGTCACTGGCATATCCTTTGTCTTTATTTGACCGCTTCCAGAAACTTCTGATTGGATCCTTCCACACTGTTCCATTTACCAGTACAAATAACACATCCAATCCCAATAAGCCACATTATGAGTCTACAGTCACCCAGCCAATTTCCTTGCTCCCCAAGCGTAAAACCTTGCAATCGTCTTCAATGGCTTCCTCACTTGCCCTCCGCCGCCTCCTCTCCGCTAACCGCTTCGCCAAGTCCATCTCCGTCTCCACCATCTGCCCAATCGCCATCACCCGCTCCCCCGCTTCCAAGCTCTTCAACACCGACGCTCTCCGCAGCTCCGACGATGACAACAATGAAAGCGACCTCAACTTCGACCGCCGCTCCGGCCGCCATTTCTCTCGTCGAGGCGACGATTTCTTCTCAGATGTGTTCGTTCCGTTCTCGCCGAGGCCCAACCTGAGCCACGTGCTGAACCTGATGGACCAGTTCTCGGAGAATCCCGTCCTCTCGGCGACACGTGGCGTCGGGGAGGCGGGGCTTCGCCTAGGCTGGGGTGCGCGGCAGACGGAGGACGCTCTGCATCTCCGATTCGACATGCCTGGGATCGGGAAGGAGGACGTGAAGGTCTCGGTGGAGCACAACATCCTGAGCATCAAGGGAGAAGGCGGGAAAGAAGACAACGTCGGAGAGGAAGAGGCGCCGCCGCGGAGGTACAACACCGGGATCGGGCTGCCGGAGAAGATGTTCAAGACGGACAGTATCAAGGCGGAGATGAAGAACGGCGTGCTGAAGGTGGTTGTTCCGAAGGTGAAGGAAGAGGAGAGGGCCGACGTCTTCCACGTGAAGGTCGAGTAGTGGTGCCGTACTGGTCTCGCCGGAGTTTTTTGTGAATAGGAATCGCTGACTGCTGAGAATAGTTTGAGCTCTAATGGTGTTTTTGTTAATCTGACCGAGGCCTTGAATTTTAATTTCCGTTTTCCATTTTCCATGTCGCTTTTGTGATGAAAGTGAAGAAATGTTGTACGAATTTCGCATCTCAAAAACTGGTTCGACTGTTTTTGTGATGAAATGATTGATGGACTCTGCTCTGCAAATTTCACATTCTACTGTTCCAAATCTGAGTTTCGAAATTCCTTAATGAAATTGTAATGCAACTTAATTAATTAAAAAAAATATAATCAATGACAAATCACAATTATTCATCATTTTAAAAGTCTAAAAAATCTTACAAAGATATTTCAGTCTTTTCTAGTCCTAAGTCTTGCTTTCATAACCGGTTTCGAGCCTAAGAAAGCTTCGTAACCCCTTTTTTTAACCATTGGATTGATCTCAAACGAAAGATAAATTTAGAGTGCATTCTCTTTTTCATATCTTTCAATGAATTTTCTAATCCTATAAAAATATTAATCGTATTAAAGAAATTTTAACCATAACTGCGAACGAATCAAGAATTTGTAAAATGTTTTAGGCTTGGGACTCTGATCAGACAACTACGACAATGCATTGTGGTTTTCTACCATATCGGCCCAGCACGTCTACAACATGATTTCTGTTGGATTGGACTTTTCTACAAACGTTATGGGCTTCATTCTGCTAATATGCATCCTATAAGGGTTAAGTGATCCAAATCCATGTATTACTGATGACCCACATCACAAAATAAGTTAAACCACCCTAACAAAAAGTTGCAACAATTTAAGGACTTAATCACACGGGTGGTCCAGTGGTTGAAAATAAATTTAAGGTTTTTATCCACACAGTAAGTCTTGAGTTTGATTTTTGGCGTTGGTAATTTGCATGGTGGTAGCTAAGGGAGGTTAAAATGCCTTTGTGAGTTTTTTCGGACTTCGAAAAAGTGAATTGTCGTGACAAAGTCACCAGCCGGGCCTTTTAAAAATAATAATAATAAGGATTTACATGCATCATGCTAGCATTCCGAACCAAACACACAACACTAAAAATTTTGAATTTTAAACTAGTTGTGATATCAAAATTTCGAAATTATTAATTTGTCATCTCACCTTAACTTCATTAAGTTTTTCATTCAAAATGCACATGACTTGTGTTCAAAATTATTTGGTCATTTCAACGCCTCACTTTCTTTTTAATATTGTCTTCAACAAAAAACAATTACAAGGTTTCTTAAAAAAAAAAAAAAAAAAAAAGGATATGATTGTCAGAGGATTTTTTTCGATAAAAAAAATGGAATGACTTGTGCTCTCTACTATATGTTTCGAATTGAAGATGGCTAAAAAATATAGTCAAGGGACCCTCCAATCTATAATTTTTGGGAATAAAAAAATGTTGTGAAATTTAAGCAATTTTTTCTCATTTCTTGCCTTTGATTTTGAACAACGATTGACCGCATTTCTTTATGGGTATGATTGACCATATTGAATTTTCAAAGCTTGCAAGTAACAACTTCGTGTTAATGAGTCTAATATATATATTTTTAGTAGTTCACTATAAGTTTTTCAAATGAACATGACATATTTTTAACTAGCCAAAATTTATGCATTTGTACTCACGAGAAGTAAAGAAGTTGTGAATAAGAGGTTAAAAGTTCGAAATAACACTGATCACAAGTTCATATGACTTATTTTAGATGAAAAACTTAAAATAAATAAATTGACAAATTAATAATTTTGAAAAGCTAATATAATAAATCACTAATTCATATGCCGTCTCAAAAAATTTCTCCAAAATTTATCACGTAGCTCTTCTACGTCGGTACGTACATAAATAACATTTATGAACCAAAGTTATATGTTCCCCTCATTGTCCAACACAACACCAATAATAACACACAATAATTCCCCAAAATTAAGAAGAAACAAAAAAATAATAATTTGTGAACAGAAATTGCTAACGAAAGATAGAAGACTGCGAAAGAGTAGTGGGCCGCGTAGAATAGCTGGGCCCCAGATTAACCCGATCCGAAACACTTTCGAAACGTCGATACAAAAAAAACGAAACTTCGATGTGCTTTCTCCTCGAATGTCGTATTAAGAATCGCATTCTGATGCAGACGAGCCTTTCAGTATGGGCCAAGCATGACGCGTCGCTTGTCGCCAAAAGAGTGCATAGTTTTTTCAGTGGCTCAAACGCCATCCACTAACCATCGACTTGGCCACCCCATCGGCACCTTTGTTGCCGACGTGGAATAACTTTTAAGATAATTCTTTCATCCACTAAATTATACTTGCAATTCTTGATCGTAACGTATTCTTAATTAACTGTTCATTTATTTCATATTAGTAAATGGGCACATATAAACTGTGTGAGAAAATTTTTTATTTTTGTTTTTGAAATAGAATGAAAGACGGAGAAAGTGGTAGAGAATGTGGGAGTGAGAAGTTTTTTTTTTTTTTTTTTATATTTTTTTTAATTAGAGATGCATTAGGATTACATGTATGTGAGACTTCGAAAAAAAAAGCAAAATTTAGTTGTGTGAAATTATATTTATACCTCATATTTCTTATTCATGTTTTGTTTTAATTAGAGGGTTAAACTGGTAATTTCATAGAGTTTTGGTTGACAATGAGTGTTTTATTAATTTATTTCATATAATTAGGTGATTAAATGATCACCAATTCAAATGAATATAAGAATGGTAAGTGACCATTTATCACAATGATGGAAATGTGTTTAACCGTTGCGTGACAGGATGGGCTCAAACCTATTAGTGACTAATCTAATATTTAATCTAATAAAATCAATTGTTTGAAAGAAAAAAAAAATGTAAGGATGATTTTCAAGCTACAATTAAGAAATTGGAAGGTTACTATAATAAATTTTACACTGTGAAGATATGTTACTCGTAATTGGTAAGTAAAAAATGATGTGTAAATAGCACATCCCATAAATTTATTTGTTATACATTATGTGAGATTGTAACATCAAGTAACTGTGTTTAAAGTTTTCCAAATAGATTCTCTAAATATGACTCTTTAAATACAAAGTTGACCCACATAGCAAAGTAAAAACTAAATAATGTCGATTCGCAACTGACTTCACAAATCTTAATTTATTATTATTATTTTTTTTTCATCGGGTGAACTTGTTATTATTTCATTTTTTTGAAAACAAACATTATTATAACAAAAATAATTTTTGAAGAGAATCTCTAAATCTACAAGTGTTTTGCATTTTTTAAATTGAAAAATTCATTTGACAACTCTCTTGATGCATAAAAATCCTAAATAACAATTCAAATTTAATTTTGCGAACTCTTTATGTTTTAATATAAATAATACTGTTTGTAAAAAAAAACTGCAATTGGATCGCCGGCGACGTGGCGCTTTGGCCCGGAATTTCGGTGAGGGTATATGCGCGGCATGTTAGGAATAATCCCATTTGGATATGCGAATATTCCTTTTCACGATTCGCTTGCTGCAGCTCTATTTGTACTGTAGTAGGACGCTGCCCTTACTGGGTTTGTTGGAATGACGCTTTTGCCACACCGTTTGAGGTGGTGGTTTTTAATCAATTTAACGAAATTGCCCTTGGTCGATGAATGTCGGCTAAAGGTTTTTATTTTCTCCTTAGGCATGATTGGTCGCGTTCTCGAGGATGTGAAAAATGCCGCAGACGTCATGCGATATGTTCTTTATTTCCTTATGTAGGTTGTGAGATCACATTGCTTTGTAGAAAAACTAATAAGAAGGATTTAAAAATTTTAAGTTTTAATGATAAAGATAAAATAAAATAAAATAAAATGTGGTTTTTCGTTAAAGTGAATAGTATCAGAATTGACTTTCTAGTGTAAAAATACGGTTTTTCGTTAAAACTCTCTTGGTTTATATCTTCTTTAAAAGTTACGTTTTTTCAAAGGAGATCAGTTGATAGTTTTGTCAGAACAATCCATCATTTTGAGCATTAGGAAAGTTTCACAAAGGCATTTCAAGTTTCTTATGACTACCATCGTGTGATTGATCATCGCCATAAATCGAATATAGGATGTATTGTATAGAATACGGGCTTGAAATTCATCTCCAACTACTGAGCAATTCATGGTAATTTCTTCAAAAGTTTATTGGTTTTAATGTTTTTGGGATAAAATAGTACAATTATGTGTCTATCGATTGTGAAATAGATTACTTGTATTGGGTTAATAGGTCATGATAAGAGTTAAGTTCATATAAAAAAAGTTATAACGCAGTAATCAACGTGACAATAATGAAAATGAAATTGAACATTCACTTTGTTTTATTTGTTTTTGCAGTTTGGATATGTAAACTACAATCTAATAAAGAATTCCTGAGTAAGAATAACATTTTTTTTAAATATACATTTGCAAAAATACAATGAATGCTTTTAAGTATTAATGTCAAACTATAATTCGAATTGATGTGTGAATGTCACTATGTATTATAATATAAAAATTGTTGGATATCCGACTTAAATTCAATATTTAGTTTGATAAAATAACGACCGTTGCTGAGTATCATAGAATCAATAACTGTAATTTCTTTCTTTACAAGCCTTTGCTTTAAGCAAAGTGATTCCTCTAAATCTATCAAGCCAAACCCCACCATAAGAATAAGGCATAAAGAAAAGGAAGGGAAGATGAAATGTTCAAGATGCATCTTGTTCAATTTGCACCACTCAAAATTCTATCATGTTTCGAGTATGATGAGTATACAGTGGCTGATCGAGGATTGTAATCTTAAAGGGTCCCAGCATTAAAATGTTCAAGTTTTTTTTATATAAAAACAAAGGGCAAAGTGCTAAAAAAATTCAATTTATTCACTGAAGCATTTCGTCAAACACTTGGTGAGCTTGTTATTATCAGTCAAATCATGATGCACACATTTGAACAGGTATCAACTTACGACGAAGCAATTAGATAAGTGATATCGAGAGAAATTATGGAGTATTGTCGACACCAAGGTTCAGGTTCTAAAAGACATTAAGCGCTAGTCGGGTGGCGGCTAGGGTATAGCGCCTAGACAAATTTAAGTAAATTTATTATATTTTGTGTAAATAAGTCTGTTTATACTTTAAATATATATAATTTAATCATAAACTACAAAATAGAATGACATAAATATTATGAAGTATTGGACATAATGAAAACATTAGGAACAATCATATAATGTGTGTTTATTTAAGTATTCAACAAGTCTTTACAATTTATTGAAATAAAAAATGCAAAATGAAAGTTATCTATTTTATGTCTAAGTGAGTCGCAACCTAGTCGGTGCCTAGGTGGGTTAGACTGCCTGAGCAGGTCTAGGCGCATTTTCTTAATTTTCAAACGCCTAGGCATTAATCGGGGCTGTGGCTAGTCGCCTAGCGCCTAAGCGGGGCTTAGGCTGCACTTGGAGGGGATTTTTAGAACAGTGGTAGACACAACATGTTGAAATATGCTTGACACTTGACAATTACAAAGCGATCCATACAAAATATTTGGAGAGTCTTCAAAAGACATTTACATGTATATTTTTCAAACTTCGATGATCCTGAAACCATCTTGATCCTATTGTGCATCCGATGTATACAGGCAATGAAACGTCAAAATTTTTCTTCATTTATTCGGTCTATAAGGGTTAGTTTGGAGTTTTTGTATTGTGGAAAAAAAATAAAAATAAAAACTACTCTTAAAATAATTTCAACAGTACCAAACCAGTCGTAAATCAACGAATTCAACAATGTAAAACTCCAGCACATTCCATGCTCCATGGTATAATAGAAAACCTCGTAAGGAATCCACTTGTGTCATCGTTGAGTATACCAAGAATACGTTTATAACGTTCTGGCTTGGTGGGTAAGCTTTTTAAGAGCCCAGTGACTTGCAATAAAGATCTTCTAGGTCTTTGCATGCATATATAGCAGGAGAAGAGGTTCATCAAGATCATTAGATTAAGTAATTCGAATTTTTGAAATTTTATTTAAGAGTAAAAAATTATTATAACTTTTAAAATAGATAGATCGTTAGATAAAATTTTAAAAGATTAGCTCATTTAATTCGATAATCTTAATAGAAGAAATCTGAAGAATATCTCTTCGCGCATGACAGAGGGAGCCAAATGTTGAAGAATCAGTTTCCCCAGAGCATGACGGTGTCGTTCGATGAGCCACCTATTGCATCAGTCCAGGACACGTAGGGCTGGTTTGATATTGCTGTACTTTAAAAAAAAGCTGCTTTTGCTGTGCTGTGAGAATAAGCAGCTGTGAAATAAAGCAGCATAGTGTTTGGTAAACTTTTTTGTAAAAGTGCTTTTGAAAAAAAAAAAGCAGTATTAGAGTGTTTGGTAAACTTTTATGTAAAACAGATGTGAAAAAAAGCCGGTTTTTCAAAGCTGGGTTTTGCAGCTTCTTGTTTTTGGCTTTTTTTCATCCAAAACTGTGAAAAAAAGTTGAAGCTGAGTGTTTACCAAACACAAAAAACAGCTCCCAGCTTTTTTTTATAGCAACTTTTTTTCTTAATCACCTCAGTACCAAACCAGTTCGTAAAGAGCTGCTTTTGTTATACATGTGTTGCTGCCGCATGAATGTGCGTACGTGTCGTTTATATAATTAAGGGATTAAATATAAAAAGACAAATCCCGAAACTGTGTCTGTGTTATCGTTTCCCGAAGCCAATTAAGAACCTATTAAAACGCATCCTGTTTTGTGGCGTGGATTTCAACGGGCTTGGACTCCACGAATAACTTTGTAAGAACTACAGCTTACTTTGTCTTTTATTTGCCAACAGATCCTCTCCGGATCCTTTTAGCGGAGATTTTGAAATTCGTAAATCGTATTTGTTCATCGTATATAGTATGATAAGTTTTTATTAAATACTGTTTATATTTATTTTTAAATAAAAATATTTAAAATAATTTTTGAACGTATAATATACGATAAATGGACACGAGTTACGAATTTTTGTAATAACAAGGATTTGTACTCTTTTATTTGCAGCACGAATAAGAAACTAGTTGAAACAATCGAGATTGAATCTCAAACTTTTCACTAAACGTATGTTATTTTGGAGTACGATTTTCTCTCTTTTAAATCTTCTGCACTCGTAAAGTCATGTGCTGAAAGTGCAAGAGTGCAACGTTCCAAAACTATAAGAGATAACGGAGGTGTTAACAAAGTTAAGGTTAGTAGAATGGACATGTATCATATTTTTAGAGATGCCACTTTTTTAGTTTTTTTCTCTTTATATAAAGATATTGGTGTGATTTAATCATAAACGTTCAAATAGAAAAGGATGGAAGAGAAGTAAGATTTGAAAGAGTAGAATCCTACCCATTAACCACAAAGGGGTATTTTCGTCATCACGAATTCCTTCGTCGGTTTACAAAAACCGAGAATCCAAATACATTGAAAAGGAGCAAGGAAAACCGAGGGCAAAACCGAGATTTCATCATCATAAAGTAGTACTACCACCAAGCTCCCGTTGCTTGCTTTCCTTGCGCGTTTTATTTAAAGAGAAGCAGTCGTTAAGCAAACTTCCATCCAACAAAAAAGAAAAAACCAGAGCATTTGAAGGAGGAGAGAGTCTGCAAAATTAAAATACATATAGCATTTCCGTCAGTGCTCGGATAAGCTGATAGGTATGTTCCCCAGCTGTATATTTTCATGTAATTTTCACCTGGGTGCTGTTGTTCTTCAAAATTCATGACCGTTTTCTTCCTCGCAGTTATATATTGATACCTCTATTATTCTGGATTGTTTTAAAATTTTGGTTTTCAGAATATTGATTCTAATTATATCCAAGGAAGAATTTTGAGATATGGGTTGAATATCCAATTTTGTTGGGGGCTTTGACCGTTTCGTTTCTCTTCTGTTCTTGTTGGTCAGAAGGTGGACGGTTTTCAATTTTCCAGGAAATCTCTTTGAAAAGAGAAATTAATTGATTGGTTTTGTTTAAATTTTAACTTTTTATTCTGGGTTTAGTTCTGATTGTTGAAAAGATTATTACTTTTTTATTTATTTAAATTTTTATGATTTAAGTTTAAATTTTCACTTTTCCCCCTATAATTCTGGGTAGTTTGAGGTGCAGATTGTTTTAGAACAGCTACCTCTTCAAGTTGGATTTATTTGAATTTTCCTCAGGATTATAATTTTTAAATCTGTGGAATTTGGGAATCAGGGAGTTGATAGTGAATATGGATCTGTAGTTTATTAATTCATAGCAATTGGTAATTTCATTGGTCAAATCCTTAATCTGAATGTATTACTGGATTTTAGCATACTAATAGTTCATAGTTTGCCTACAACTCTGTATGCTGCTTGACTTACTCGTCTTGCTTTGTGTTTAGCTTGAAGAATTCGGACTATAAGCGGGGAGGCAGAGCTTCTCGTTCCTCTTAGTTTTGGAGTGAAAGTTTAATTACATGGGTTCAATATCGGAGCCAGAACCTAAGGTAAGTTACACCAAGCCCCCAGGGATTCGGTTAGTAGAGCAGATCAAGAAATCACCCATTTCATACAAAACCCACCAAGCCATTGTTCTTGTTGTTACATTTCTTGCATATGCTAGCTACCACGCCGCTCGAAAAACCACGAGCGTGGTCAAGAGTACTCTTGATCCCCAATCCTCGGTTACGAGCTTAAATTCGTGGCCATGGAGGATGAGTTACTTGAGCGAACCAGCTGAAAGCAGAAGACTTTCTAGGGTTCTTGGAGATGGTTGGGCCCCATTTAATGGATCAGATGGCACAGCCTTGCTTGGTGAGGTCGACCTTGCTTTCCTGGCTGTGTATGCTATAGGAATGTACTTCTCCGGACACTTGGGTGATAGGACGAATTTACGAATCTTTCTAACAATCGGAATGGTGGGGGCAGGGGCGTTTACTGCAGCATTTGGAGTTGGATATTGGGCAAACATTCACACTTTCTATTACTTCCTCGGCGCTCAAGTTCTTGCTGGTTTGTTTCAATCGACGGGATGGCCTTCGGTAGTTGCAGTAGTTGGAAATTGGTTTGGGAAGAAGAAGAGAGGGCTGATTATGGGTATATGGAATGCTCACACTTCTGTTGGGAACATTACAGGGTCTTTGGTTGCTTCCGCCCTATTGCAATACGGGTGGGGTTGGTCCTTTGTAGTCCCAGGTCTCATAATCGCCACCGTTGGTGTGGTGGTTTTTCTGTTCTTGCCTGTTAGTCCTGAGGATGTTGGAGCCAGTGAAGAAGATGAAATACAATCTCCCAAGAAAATTGGGGCAGGAGTAACGGAACCATTGTTGGAACCAGAGGAGAAGGCGAAGGAGAGTGCCGTCGGGTTCCTAGAAGCTTGGAAAATTCCCGGAGTTGCTCCTTTCGCTCTGTGCCTATTCTTTTCGAAATTGGTTGCTTACACGTTTCTCTATTGGCTTCCTTTCTACATTAGTCACACAGGTACTTCAACTTCCTTGCTGCTTTGAATTTTTAGTTAACCGAATTTCTCGATGTGCTGTTATGCGAAATATCTTAATTTCTTCATATCAAGACTCACATTTCGTGTCAACTCATGTTGCAGCTATCGACGGAAAGTACTTATCCAGTGAGTCTGCTGGTAGCTTATCCACATTGTTCGATGTTGGAGGTGTTCTTGGAGGAATCCTTGCCGGCCTTATTTCAGACCGCATGGGTGCCAGAGCGATAACAGCTGCAAGTTTCATGTACTGTGCTATCCCTGCTCTCTATGTCTACCGAAGCTATGGACACGTATCCATGACTGTGAACATTGCACTCATGTTCATCACCGGCATGTTTGTGAACGGGCCATATGCTCTAATAACAACAGCAGTCTCGGCTGATCTTGGAACACACAGCTCATTGCGTGGGAACTCGAGGGCATTGGCGACAGTAACAGCAATCATAGATGGAACAGGCTCCATCGGGGCAGCCATCGGACCTTTGCTGACCGGCTACATTTCAGCCAAAAGCTGGAGTGCAGTCTTCACAATGTTGATGGGAGCTGCTCTGATTGCAGGGCTGCTTCTGACTAGGCTTGTCGTGGCGGAAGTTGCTGCGAAGATTGAAGAATCGAGATCGCGAGTGTCAGCATCTCGGCCTCAACCTGCAGCACTCGATGTGTGATAATCATAGAGGAGAAGAACCTGGTTATTTAATGAAGAGGAGGTCCTCTGTTATAGTCATAGGAAGTAGAGGATTTTTGTTAAACCTTCTCCCCAGTTGTACCTTCTTTGTATTTTATGTTTGTACATTATTTGTACGTTTTCACGAAATTAATTACATCATGATTGGGGAGGATGACAAATTAAGTCATCTCGGAAACCAAAAATTCCTTACACCGGGAAATAACACAATGTGTCTAACTTTTTCACATGATAGTGTGCAATGGGTTTAAGGTATCACCGTAGTCATTGTGTCCGTTCCCTGTTCTTTTCCTCCTTCTAAGTCTCTCATCCTTTTGTAAGGAGTATTCATGAAAGGATAATATTTCCTCTTGCCTCACCGGTCTTTGAATCAGATGAATTTTTTTTACAAATGATTTTTAGATGATGATAAAATAAATGAACAATATCAGTCTCATTTAGGAGAAGGAGAGAAGTGTTATCCTTCAAGAAAATATCATTCATAACCAGTGTTTAAAATATTAGTATCAGTAAAAATATTTATATGCAAATTTGTGGATGTGTTATCCTTCAAGAAATGACATAAATTTGATAAAAAAATGTGGATATTTAATATGAAACTTTAGGGAATGTCATATGCAGTTTATTGATATTTAATCGGATATGTTGAAAATATTGACTAAATATGTCGATATTAGCCGCAGTTTTAGAGTTTCTTCGATATCTTGTGAAATTTAAACTTCACTTCCTCTGATTTTTCCTATACACAAAAATATTGATCGTATCAAAAAAATTTCAAACATTTTGTAACAAAAGACTGCCGCCACAAAAAGTTCATAGTACGAAAGGGAGCCTTGGATCCCGAGAGGCTTTTGGCATAGCTAAATCAATGTGGATGTGGGGGGACCAAGGAGGCTTTTGGCATAGCCAAAACTTCACCACGACCACAAGAACATGAAATCCTTTGGCTTTTGGGAAAGTAAATGATAGGCAGGTAATCGATTTGCCACGGCAGCTGCGACAACGGTTGGTGGGAAATACATGCCTCCCAAACCAGATTACTGGTGGTGCTCCTTAAAAGTCAGTCTATGACAATGACTGTGAAGAAGATGATATAGCATTTTTCATCTACCCTGAGTGTCGCTATTTTCGGATTCAAACACGGCCCTTTATCTGTTTGGTGGTAAAAACTCTTTGATATCGAGAATTTTTGTGGATATCAAAAATAATGTTCTATAGTGTAATCATTTCACGTTTTATAATATGAGTAGATGATATAGTTATTGTCTTATTTTTAGAATTTAATATAAAGCAATATATATGTACACATGTAGTGGAATATGCGATAGTGTTTTGGGTATACGAATAAAATATAATGTTTCACAACCCCAATTCCCTCATGCTTCCCTAGCTAGTAATAAACTAATCTGAAGCGGGTTGTTCGGAAGTTCTTCTAAGAAAAGCATGTATGCTCACAAGTGTTTTGTAGGAAGCACTTTCATAAGAAAAGCATGTATGCTCACAAAGTCCAATTGTTCATGTGGAACTCACATCTGCTCAATAGCATTTGAAGGTGAACTTAGCAAACGCTTATGCACAAAGCACTTCTTATGTGAAAAACGCTTTAGCACTTCTTACGGTGTCGTGTTTTGCTACGTTTTCTCTAACATGTTTGTTGCCTCCCTAAAAGCCACACGAAACAAATAATTAATTCGATTAATTATTCAAGCACTAAGATTAAAACACATAATTAATTCGATAAATAATTCAAGCACTAAGATTAAATTAATAGCATCTTTAAGTATTTACTAATCCGATTCATAAGAACCACAAACTTAGCTGCATGATTCACGTCGTAATTCAAGCCCTATGATTAAATTAATACCACCTTTAAGTAATGCTAATGATTCCAATTGAATGCTAACCGATCATTTTATAGGTGTTTTCTCCGTCGGATAGTAATTTTCACACATCCTTTTTGTCTGTTTGCAAGAGTCGAGTAGACAAAACAAATACGCGATCGAAACCTTTCAGATAAATCCATCAACGGGCTGGGCTAACAAGGGTCATATTGTTTTGGATGTTATCCATACCATTCAGGGTAAATTACAACGAAAGGCCCAAAGACATCAGGAGCAACAGAAGAAACCACACCAGCTGATTAACTGCACCAGCAGCAAGAAAAAACACTAGCAGGAAGGATAAGAACAAGCAGAGAAACAGAGTCAAACGAGCCAGGAAAACGTCTTGGCTAGAAGGTGGAATTAACATAAGGAATTTAATCTGGTCCGACTCTTTTTATGATACAATTCTATTCAACACCGTCGAAGGCAGGAAAGATTCATTCCTGATGATTCTATAACTCGAACCAAATTCAGTAAACCACAACTGCAAAATGAAACCTTCCTGACAGTAGCAGACAGCCAAAGTGTGACAAACTCTTGCATTCCCTATTGTTTCCTTCCCCACCAAAATGTTACAACTCTGATATGCAGTGCTGCTACTATTTGCATTTAAGTGTCATTAAGACATTATAACACAACCAATAGACCACAACAAAGAGTTATTTTCCATCAGCCAATGTGATCCTAGACAAAGCTAAACACCTAAAATGAACAAATGCAGCCAACAACGACATTATGCTACATCAAAGGAAACTTCGTACCAAATACAAGTGTGAAAAGGAAGTACCTTCTCAACACAATGCCAGACCAAGAAAAGAGATGTCATTGGCAATAATAAATCCTACAGACCGTTTGGGAGATTCGAAGGAAAAAATTACAATGAAATCAGAAAGATGTCTTGACATTCATCAGTCAAGGAAGCATGTTACGAATCAAATTCAAAAAGTCAAAGCACCTAGTTACGGGGAGAAAAGAAGTCTACTCTATGATGGCACTTGGTACGACCTCAAATCATTATATATTCATCACCTCAAGTTCTTTCCAGATCATGACCCGGAATTTTGACTTGAATAACATCAACTTAACGATGGATCACGCTAAAGTGTACTAATTATGCTCTCTAATGTTTCAAAAGATTGGATACCACCTCACCTCATACTCCAATACTCACATATCATCCATCACGTACACATGTCTAAGCCATTAAAGATTAAACTGAGCTACTAAAAGGGTCGAATTCTAGCAGCTGTCTACGTGCAATAAGTGAACCTGCACACTCCCACTCTACACTCTGCAATAAATGCGTACTATCAACTATCGAGCGAAATCTCTGATTCTTCGCAAAAATCATAATTACCATAAACCATCGATGCTCAACAGCCACTATTGAGTCGAAAAGGCTCACATTTAGCAATGTTTACACAACTGCAGGCACATCAATTAAAAACAAGTGCATGAAAATTTAAAATTCCCTCAAGGCCTTTCATTCACTATAACAAAAAAAGTATACATTTTGCATTTGAATCGAAATCCGAAGCCCGAAAGCAACGAGCTCATCACAAAATACCTATAACATAATTTCCAATAAAAAATTCTTAACCGAGTAGTGATGTGATCACATTAAGATGAAAATTAAAGCAGAAGAATTTCCCGAAACGAGAACCTGGGTCCGAAACGGCGTTGTTGAGGAAGAGACAACCCCCTAGTCGTCGTCTCGCTTTTTGGGCTTCCGGTACTTCTCCTCGTATTGCCTGGCGATGAAGACCGCAGTGTCGCCGAGCTTCTTGATGTTCGGAACGTCGTAGTTTTGGGCTATGTAGATCCCGGCGACCGTGCCCATTAGGAAAGAGAAGCTGCTCTTGATTATCCCCATCTGAATTTGCAGAACAAAAATCGAATTCGATTTCTAGGGTTTTCGATTTGAATGCGCGGGTTTTTGTGGGGACGAAGACTTTTGGGATCTCCAGATTCTGGAATGGACGATGTGGTTTTACTTGTGCCCGGTCATCAATCTCCAACTGTCCAATTAGCCACATCATCTTATTTTTTTATATATTTATTTTTATTAAGGTCTAATTCTAGTCCATTGTGAATCTAAACTCATTCACTCGTCTTAATGTAAATAATATCATTTTTTATAAAATAATTCTAATTCTTTAAAAAATTAAAATAATTGAACCGATTGAAAACCGAAACGAAACTAAAAACAAAATTGAACAAAAAACTATTAGTTCAGTTTCGGCTTTGTTAGTTAAAAAATCGAATCTTTTATAGTCTTTTCTTTATTGGCTTCATCCTGTCCGTCCCATTACTTCTAGTGTGTGTCATACGTTTTGGGTATAAGCCCTTAGCGCAAACACTAAGTAGGTAAACTACATTTTTCGCTAAAATAAAAGTAAATTAATGTTATTTTGTTTATTTTATGTTAGGTGTTTATTTTCCAGGCTTGATTCTAAATCAACTAATAGCTTAATTTCAATTCAAAGTTAGGTAAACTTAACTTTAAGCCTAAATATGTTGAAAGCCTTATTGCTTAATTATTTTTCTTTGTTTTTTTTTTTAAATTTTAATTTCTAAGCTAGAAAAAAAATTGAAAAAAATTGAAACTGTACCAAAAATCAAACCGAACCGAAGTATAAACTATTATGTGGCGTACTCTCATCGTGCTCTAGCAACCAGGTTAGATCTCTCTAAAAGACATGTGACTATTTCTCCAACTCCTATATGTAATAAGGAAGATGAATCAGGGAAACATACGCTATTGATGTGTCCATGGGTGGAATCCGTTTGGTTTGGTGGTCAACTCAATTTATAAGGTGAACATGACTGAAATTGGTACTTTTCAAAATTGGTTATTTTCTTTAATTATGACTAATATGGGAAGCAAACGAGATAAAAACCGTATTTTATCACATGTTGCTTTCGCTTGTTGGAATATATGGAAAGAGAGATGTCATGCTATTTTCAATCAGAAAACTGTGTCATATTTGCAGGTAATTCACAAGATTAATTGTGCCCATGCTGCTTTTATGGAGGCCTCCAAGAGATCCCAGCATGTTACCATGGGGAATACTCAAAGTGATCAAGCGCAATTGGATGGTGCTCATCAACCATGCTCGGTTTGGTCTACTCCCGAACCTTCCTGGTACAAAGTAAATGTTGACGCTAGCTGGAATTCGATAACGAAAAATGGTTATGCTGCCACTGTGATAAGAGACTCCAATGGAACGTTTATTGCTGCTAGGAGACAAAGTGTTTCGGTATCTGGGGTTCAGGAGGCTGAGGCTAAGGCTACTTTAGAGGGGTGTAAGTTGGCTAACAATGCAAATGGTCTTGGATTCCTAGATTTGCTAATTTGGTGGCGGACAGACTTGCGTCTGTAAAGATTTCGGAGATGAGCAACAATATATGAGTCGACAGACCCTCATCTTCGATTGTACATATTCTGAACAAGGATGGTCTACCTTGCCTGCATTAAGTCGAGTATGGATGGAGAGGGAGTTAAGGTGACATAATGCTGTTGCTTGTGTCGTTCCCTGGCTTTGTTCCTTTTTTCGTTTTTGGTTAGTTTTTTGTTAGTCCTTGATGTGAGCTTTCCTTTTGTTATTGGCTTTTCCCTGGTGTAGTTCCAGTTTACCCAAAAAAAAAAAAAAAAACCCGAAGTATAAACTCGGGTTGCTTTTTAATTAAGCCATCTTAATTGTTTCGATATTACATTTAATTTTCAACATTTTATATCTAACAGACTTTTATTGGTGATACAGACCGAATTATTTTTAATGGTGATACAGACCAAATATGTTTTTCTTTATTTACGCGTCATCAAAATAGTTTATCTTTTTATTTTTGTTTTAATGAAAGAATTTTTATTTATTGTCAAATTTGGGGAGCTTGTTTTTTCTTTTTTTTTCTTTCTATTTTTTTCTATTGCTTTCCACTCCCGCAAAAATTGACCCAGCCTGTAAACTGTCTTTTAGTCAAAATAAAAACAAAGAATCAAAATCAATAAAATTAAAATCCACCTCTCTCTCTCTCTCTCTCTCTCTCTCTCTCTCCATCTCTATCCGACGCGGGTGAAATTTGCGGAAACTCCCCACCGACGCAGCGGTCAGCGACGTCTCAGCTCAAATCAGGTCCTTGATTCTGTCAATATTTTCTGATTTATCGTTTAATTACTCCCAAATTTCGAACATTTCTGCTTGATTTCGCTCAATCACCTTCGGTTTCAAGCTTTTTTACGGTTTTACCCGTGTTTTCATGGCTTCGAATGATAGGGCTTCTCAATTGTATGCTTTGGCAGTTCCTAATAGTATTTAGAGGAGAAAGCCGATTCCTTTTGATTGATTTTGTATTTTGTAAGGTATTTATGCAACTTGATCATTCGGTGACTTCCAATTTGTAACGTTTTGTTGGGATTTATAGTTTCGATATCGAAAATTTTACTAAAATTATTGAAAGGGTCACTAATTTTCTAGTTTTTAAGGGTTAATTGTTCATTAACAGAAGTTGTTTAGCATCCTAACCGCCGGTTCTAGCCATTGTTGTTGATTGTAGTATTAGTCATTGTTGTTCTGAGAAAATGCTCATCAGTGTCGCTTTTTCGTGGCAGGTTATACGGTTTCAATCTGAGAATTTTCCATCGTTTGTTGACGATTAATGCTCCGTCGTGTTTGAAGCTAACTTGAGGTCTATGCCCCGATTTTTTACTTCAATGACAAGATATTATCAAAATGAGCAAGGGATCTTGCTAATTCAGTGGTGATGAGAATTTTGGAGTTGGGTTTTGGTAAGGAGGTTGAATTTGTTACCAATGGGTTTGAGGTATATAGCCATCTCCGCTGCATGTACAGCGATAAGCTTTGCGGGCCTCCAGTTGTGGACGGAAACTTCTTTAGTTAAACTAAAATCGGATGGACTAATTGCGGAGAATTTGATTAATGCTGCCAATTTTGGCCATGTATTTGATCTGCTTTTGGGTTCTTATTCTACCGTTGGACTGCTGGCAAATTTTGTACTCAATGCATTCATTTTACTCGTTTTATGTCTCAAGGTAATTTTCTAACTCATCTGGAAACTTCTGTTGTTGCACAATTGTAAGTTTGATGGATGCATGAACTAGTGCAGTGGGTTTATATTACAATGAACAGGAGATTTATTAGTTTGTTCCTAATGGTTGTGGTATTACTTTCATTTGTTGTGCCACTTTGATGAATTTTGGCAAGAAACAAAATTTCTACACTGTCTGCTAGAGGCGGCCAGTTTGTTTTAAGATACCAGATACCATTATTCAAACATGTAATAACAATCTTGGAGCTAGTAAACTAGTCCATTGTCTGTTTTCTTTGTATGTATGTGAAGTTTGTTTGAGAAGGGTTGATTTGATCATTGTGATGTCTGTTTCTAATTTGCAGACTATATTCTTTGTGGAGTTGTATTCTTCTGAAACTCGCAAATTAATCGAACGCCTTATCAATTATGTTATTTACAAGGTGAATATTTTAACTCGCTGTCAGTTTAATTGGCTTGCTACCAGGAGAATCACTACTTTAACTCGATAAACTTTCAGTTTTAATTGTTTTATAATACTTATTGTATAATAACTACGTCATGTACTAATATGTATTATTCAATGATTTCTTATGAACACTGATTAATCTCAAACAGGGTACTTTTCTACCTCTGGTCATTCCTCCTACAATATATCATGCGGGCCTGTGGTCAGTCTGGTTGATTGTTCTTTGTTCTTTAAAGGTATATGACATGATATTTATGAAGAACGTGATGTATATGGAAGTATAAAAGCAAGTGCATACCTTCTTACCTATATTTTCCATGTTGTACTTGTATAGATGTTTCAAGCTTTGGCTCGAGATCGACTTGAACGGTTGAATGCATCCCCTTCTGTCACACCATCGACATATTTTCGTGTGTATTCAGTGTTATTGCTTGTGCTGACTGTTGACATTTTCTGGTATCGCTTGATCACTTTTCTTGGAGTACGAATTAGCTCTCTTGCATGTCACTTGATGATAAATAGTTTTTTTCTTAGTCTGAACATCATAATAGTTTGTATTGTCCATTTTGGTGCATAACAGGTAACACCACAGGATACGTGGTGGAATACTCTTTTATTTATCTTTTTTCCTGTGTTTGTCTAGCAGTATTAAACCACTACAATCCACCTTTCTAGGTCATGTTTTTAATTTGCAAGGACCAGATCATCAATCTACTTTGGTTTTTGATTCCCAAAACCTGCTGATTAAAAACTAATAATGGATCAGTTGTTAAATCTTTTGAAATTACTAATTCACTCATGAAGATTCAGTGTTCACATTACTGTGTCTTGCTCCCTCTGTTGTTGCATGAGTTCGTATTGCTGAGAAATGCCTCATACTTGCATTTTGTTTGGTGCTTGCAGGATAAGGCTGTGTGTGGTGATATATAAAACACTGGGTGTATCTATGTTTCTCTTGTTATTATTTGAGCCCTTCAGTATTGCATTTGAGACATTGCAGGTAATGTCCTGGGAACTTTGTCCATGAAACCTTATCATGTTTTCTGTCAAATTTTGGAAAGCTTGTTGACAGTGTTGGTTGGCTTGCCACAATATTTTTGTAGGCTATTTTGGTGCATGGATTTCAGTTACTTGATATATGGATCCATCATTCAGCATGGAACAGTTCAAATTGCGAGAGGTCCAAATTATTTGATACATCAGCAGTTGGTAGTTCTCCAAATTTACTTTTACTATCTCATATTGTAACTGGGGTTGTAGGGGCTGTTCCTATGCTATATAGTACATTGTTCCTTCTGCTCCTGTAAATGGGTAAAGGCTTACTTGAGTTGTCGGGTGTAAATTGGGGGCTATATGTACTCAGATTGTAGTTACTATATTCATTTGGCTGAATGCAGGTTTATTGTTGGAATGGAAGGGCAGTCTTACTCGGAATTTGGGCTTTGTTCTTGATATGGCAACATTGTTAATGGCCCTTGGTCACTACGTGCATATTTGGTGGTTTCATGGCATGGCATTCCATCTGGTGGATGCAATCCTTTTTCTAAACATACGTGTAAATATTTGTGTAATTTTCATTCTACTTTCTGTTGGAACATCCATTCTCCTTTTTACTTGATTCCCCAATACTATCTTCTTTCTAATTAAGGATCCATTATTGAGCAGGCGTTGCTAAGTTCAATTGTAAAACGTATAAAAGGGTTCATCAAACTGAAGAAAGCCTTAGGTGCTCTTCATGCAGCACTTCCAGATGCAACATCTGAAGAACTACGGGCATATGATGATGAATGTGCAATTTGTAGGGTATGCGTAGTTTTCTTCCCCTTTAATTGGTTACAATTTCAGTTTCCTCTTGATTCCTCAAACTTACTAGGAAAATGGCAGGAACCTATGGCTAAGGCCAAAAGACTACACTGCAGTCACCTTTTTCATCTTGCATGTTTGAGATCTTGGTATGGTGCATGTGTTGTTAATCCTTTTTCTTTTTTATTTTTTTTTTAATTTTTAGAGCATGCGATGACTAAGAAAATGATGAAAATTATTAATGATTCCAGGTTGGATCAAGGTTTGAATGAGATCTATTCATGTCCGACTTGTCGCAAGCCACTTTTTGTAGGTAGACCTGAAAATGAAGTACATCCCCGCAGTGAAGAAACTTCGAGTGATGAGCAGCTTGCTCGTCAAATAAGTTTAGGACTTGATCGACAAAATACTCCTGGACATGCAATACCTGCTGGCGTGTTTCCCAATCAGACTCAGAGCCCTGCGGAAGGCGATCCATGGAGGTACACTCCCTTATTTAGGAAGTATTGTAGTTTCTCTTTCCTGTCTTTTTCTTCTTGCTGATGTCTTGTCTTTACAAAATGAATCTGGGATTAACATCTTCACTTTAGACTTGGTAAATTTCTATTCAGTTTTTGCCGGGTGTATTAAATTTTATTGGGTGATTAGATTCCAGCACATAAACGAGAAGACATAAGAATACTCTCTGTATGGTTGCATAATCCTTATAGATGCATGCAAAACCAGGCACTCCTCGTAGCTTTTTACGTAAAACTGTTTGATTGCAATGTAATAACAAGTAGACAATTTGTCTTCCTATACTGATATTCCTGAATCTGCTCAGATGATGTACGAGAAATTAAATATGTGAGAAAATAAATACATGTAAAGGACTTTCGTTAAAAAAACATATGATCATATTTATTATACATGATGTATATCATGCTTCTCCTTATGTCTTGTAGAGGTACAGGACTGGATTCAGATTGGTTGCATATTTGGCCAAGCCAGGGAGTCGACGGGGCAGGTCCTTCTACAGCTATGGGATCTGTTGGACTGGGGAGAGTTCAGATGATGATGAGGCATCTTGCATCTGTAGGGGAGGCGTATGCCCACACGGCCCTTGAAGATGGTGCGTGGAGCCTCTGGCCTATGAATGCCCCTCAGGTTGCTGCAACTGGTCCACCGATTCCTCCTGCAGACGGTGGAAGAAACCAAGGAGGAGCACGAAATTTACATATGAGGACCCCCGCACGTACTGTGAATGACAACCTAGCAAACATACTTGCTATGGCTGAGACGGTGAGGGAAGTTCTGCCTCATATGCCGGATGACCTAATTTTCCAGGTACTCTTTGCTTTTAAGACAAATTATGGTTGCCATTGGCGCTTATTTTTAAACTTTCATTTTACATTCCGTAATGTATTACGTGCCACAGGATTTGCAGCGAACAAATTCAGTTACCGTTACTGTGAATAATCTTCTCCAAATGTGACGAGGCGTTGTATCTTCTTTTGTTGTAACGTGTTCCCAAGTCCTCGAAAACTAGTTGACGTTGTCTGAACACCACAGATCGTCCTCTGTGAGACTGTTTCCCCACCCACAGTGTACATAAAAGGCAGCTCACCGGATCACTTTTACCGAAGGAAAGAAGGACAAGAGGCACAAGTATAGTTTCTTTTTTTTGTACTTCCCCTGTGAAAAATAAATTTTCGACGTTGTGTACGGTTTACAGATGAACATATTGTTGTTTCCTACGTGGTTTCGAATTGGCCATTCGGTTGGCTCGGCCACACGAATTGGTGCGTAGACGAAATCTCCCTTGTGGTTCATAACTTACAGAGACAATATGCACAAATGGAATCCGATACGAATTTTTAATCAAAAATAGAAATGGAGAGACATCAAACAAATAATAAACGAGCGGTAAACGTGATTTATATACGACTTATTCAAAGGTTAGATGCATGGTTCGATTTTATTTTGCAATGAAATTTTGTGCGAGTGAGTGGAACGACAGGAGGTGAAAGTAGTCAAAAGAGCCAAACGCTGGCTAAACGACATGGGCGGCGAGACGACCCAAGAAATGCTGGGTTTGTAGACGACATGAGTTGGGCTGTTTCGCCCAAAGCAGAGACACCAGTGGTTATTTTGTCTAACGCCGTTAACAAAACAACAGACGGGTAGTTCTCTAAACGTCAAAGTCAACAGGCCATTGTCGCTGCACGTGTCGAATCCTGGTTGAACCGACCCAAATTTCTGATTTTCTTCTGCTTTGACTTTCCTACCTAATTATGTTCTTCGATTTTCATTAGCCAAACAAATGAAGAAAAGAAGTATACCATATGATTCTAATTAAAAGAAGGCTCGGTGCCATTTGTCAGGCAACTTATTATAACTCAAGTGGTTAACCGCATCCAATGCTAATTCTATTTATTAATAATAACATCTTTAATGACAAGACTTCTTATAAAAATTAATTTCTTCCTAATTATCTTTTTATTATTTCTTCTTTTTTTATTTTATTTTTTGTTATTTTTTGTTCTTGTTCTTCCTATTCAGAACCCCATTCATAGATTATTTTATTTTATTTTATTTTTATAATCAACCATTATCACGCATTAATTTGTAATTATCTACTTATATGATCGATTCTTCTTTATATATAATAAACATGTATCACATATTAATGTATCTTGCTTGTAGGTATATTGTTTTTTTGTACCTTTTAGTTAAGTTTCATATCTCGCTTATAAATATAATATTCATTGATGTATTTGTTACTTGAGTTAGGGTCACATGTTGCTTGTAGGTATATTAGTTTTTTGTTAAAAGACATTATGTAGATTTTTTGGAATTCGAGGATGCATGAAATTAGAAGATTTTAACTTATCTCCAATGTTCAAAAAATGTAAAATGATTATAAAAAAAAGTGGAGAAAAGATAATTCTGAACTTAACCTAATAGCCATGTTGATTTATTGGACCCCAATCTAATTAATTTGGATTCCTCACTAATCAATTTATAAACTTTGTCTTTCAATGGTCTTTATCGAACCTGAATTTTGTTTTTCACTTCACTTTGAGGGTCCTTTTCAAATTTCAGTGGAGTTGTTAATGTTGTCTGTGTTATTATTGACAACTGCAGCTATTCATTTTACTGTAGTTCAACCATTTTTATGTCCCGTTGTGCCTCTTTTTCTACTCAAAACAGTGCCTTCTGTCTCTCACCAGCTCTCCTTCTTCGGCAGCCCCGAGGAGTTAGTCGTAGGCTGAGTTTCCATATGTCATGGTAAATAATAATACATCCAATTTCCACGAGGTTAATGTATTAAATTACGTTAAATAGAAGCTTAAAACTAAATTAACCCTCGACGTTATGTTAATGTTTTAGGCTAAAGTTTCTGTGCAGGTAAGAAAGTTGGAGTAAAAAAGCATGCATGCATGCATGCAACAGACACGGAGCGATAAACATGAAAATCTGATGGAAAAAATCGAGGAGGTTTTTCGATGGAAACAAATCAACATGTGTATTTTCTTTTGTGCCTTCCCGGTTTTGCCTAACTTATTTACTTTTGTCCTCAACACATTCCCCTCGGTTCTGTAATTTTATATGAACCCCCATCGACGACGATGCTTCGAAGTTCGAATAACTACAAAACTCCAAAGGTTTAATTGTATTTAACTGATCATATCGTGTTGATTACTTGGGACCAAGACACTTTTTCTTGACGGGAAAGCAAGATCTTAGTTCAATGTGAATTCGGGCGAACACTATCATGTGCTCGGGATTTTGAGGCGTGACAGAAAAACTAGTGATACAGTGCAACTAATTTTTAAGTGCAGAAGAGAACACAGGATTTGACTAATCCCAGCTGCAACAAACCTACTTTTCTCTTTTTGCACAAAGTACTATATGTTGTACTGTTAATTAATTCATGAGAAGTTCGATATTTTATAAAGGATCTCTGTCCAAATCATCCTGCACAAACTGAAGGAAGTATGCTTGCATCTTCGTCTAATTATTTTTTAAAATTCTACATTGGTCATAATCCCGATTAAACTAGTTAACTAATGGTTTTAACATTAAACCAATTCAGTTGTGGCTTAATTTTCTCATACATGTCCGGAGTCCACAAACATATATATATATGTTTGTTTGAAAGCTTCGAAATATAGCATATCTAATATATCTAGGAGCTTAATATATCTAGGAGCTACGATCTCAGTTTTCTTGGCGAGGGTTTAGGGTTAGGTCTTTATCTTGGGGCCCTTGTTTTAATTTCCAGAATTAGACAAGTGATGCAAGCCACAACAGCCTTCTTTTTTGTTCCCGCATAAGTCTCGTCATCACTCACTGTCTCTCCATCTTCTCACAAGCAATTGAATGATCCTTATATAATTGCTTTGCTGCTGGTGTTGATTCTCCATCTCAAGATCATCGTCATGTCGAGTATCGTATCTTCTCTTTTCACGATCTTTCTTCTGTTTCTTTCGATGCAAGCATGCGAGGCTCGCTATATCAGGCTTGGGGGTTTTGGAGCACCATTCCCACCTTTCGGCAAGGTTTGTTAATTTTGTGTTTCAATTTCTTACCAGCCGTTTGATAATCATTTTATTTTTAATTTTACTAATTTTTTTTTTAAATGGAAAACTTGTTTGGTAATGAAAACAAAAAACTACAATTTTTATGAGTTTTCAAATTTTGGTTTGATTTTGGTTTTTTTGTTTTCAAATATTTGAAAACTACAAAATTGTTTGCTGCAGTGCAGTCACTAAATTGAAAACTAAAATGATTATTAAACGAGCCTTTTACGCTAAACTAATCTATGAAAGTTCACAAACTAATGCATGTAGGTATTTGAAACTGTTAAAATTTCAGGGTCTGTTACTTTTGGAGAAGTTTAAAACACTTGGAATGGATTCAAGTAAAGGATTCGTTATGAAGGAAGATGACGCAACTGAAAAGGGTCATGGTGGTGCAATCACTAGTACTACGACTACTGTAAAGGAAATGAAGTGCACTAGCAGAGGACAAAAATCAGGTGTTGTACCAGCTACTAAGCCTCATGGAATTTGATTAATCGCGTCAAGAACCATGGAAAAACTAGAGCCGGGATTTACTCAGATTATTCGAGACCAAGAACACGTCCTCCACCCCATAACTGAGCTTAAATTATTTATGTAGTAGCATCTTTTATCCTCCTCCATTATAAATACGAGTATATACATGTCCAAGGACCACTTTCTATTCCTGTGCATCTATACCTTGCTGAGATCTCCAGTTTTGATCATAAACCTTAGATATTAACTAATTAATCGATGTATCATATATGATCGGTCTTCTTCTTGTCATTTCATTGATAGGGATAGAACCAGCCGGAAGTGAGATTGTAGCGTCTTATGGTCATCACATGGTGGGTTTGCTTAAAGCAACAAGTCCTACTACTAAAAAGGTAATCAAATTCAACATGTAGGAGTCTTACTAAATTGGTTTTATTTCTCTAGCTAGATGTGGTGGATCGAGGAGCATATGGGACCTCATCAGGATCAATCTTTTTCTTTATGTCGAATCCTGGAGGGTGATAAGGGAAGATTTGTTGTCTGTATGCTTGAATTGTCGAATGTGCGAGTTGCAATTAATTAATTGGGTGTCAGAATCAGAAATTGAAAAAAGTTGAGTTTCCAACATAACATCAATTGGTTATATGAGGAGTGGTCCACATCCTTATAAACACATGCAAAATTTCTTAATTCTCCAATTTATGAAATTCACACTCTCAACAATCATCTTATGCATGTAACCACAAGAAAAATGAAAGGAATAAGTAATGAGTCAGAAGAGATTAGAAAGATTAAAGTTAGTAATATGTAGATTAACGCGTTTTTATGCATATGTTCTATATGTAGGAAGCAAGGAGGAGAGCTCTATCTGGTAAAGAAGCCGTAAATTACAACAGTGATGACAAAGTAGAAGATAATGTGGTGCATACAGATTACAACCCGCCACATTCGACACCACCCATTCACAACAGAAAAAGTTAATTACCAAGTGTAAAGCTATAGACAGTCAAGATCAATCCAGCGATCAAAAAGATGCTACTTGTTAGATGCTACTTGTCAAGAGATTAGCTTATAAGAGTTGTTAATTTGTTTAGTTTTGTTAAGAATTAGTTTGCTTATTGTGTAAGGAATGTAACTAGTATAAATAGGAAATCCTTGTATCCATTGAGTGTGTGAAGAAATAATATCAGTGAAATACTCTCTCATTCTCTTCGATCTCCCGTTCTCTCTTTAGATTATGTACTAACAACTTCTTTCTTTAAAACACCATTGTTCATCTTCAAGCTCCAGACTGCTCAATTCAACATGGTATCCTCGCCGGGAAAGGTTTCTTCTCTTCGATCCTGATCGTCTCTGCTTTTGATTTCATCCTTGTAATCACTGTGGTATGCGATTCATCATCTTCATTGATAAGAAAAATTGTATGAAATTTAGTCGATCTCGACTTTTGATCTTTGCACATTAGATGTTTGTTGAAATATATGTGCCAATTCTTCTGTGATAATCTTCTTTGCGAAGTTGTGTTCATTCTTTTCTTCAAGAACAAGAACCAAGAAAGTTCTTCAAAACCCTAATTTCTACAAGAAATCTTCTCTGATCTTCTTTTCTGCTTACAAAATTTGAGTCAGCATGGTGACTGCTGCACAGCTACAAATTGTGCAATCTCCAATCACGAGTTTAATTCCTAATGTATCTACTTATGTGACTATTAATATAGATGATACGAATTACTTAGTCTGGCATTACCAAATGCAATTACTTCTTGAGAGCCATGGAATTCCTAGTTTTTTGGATGTTCTCACAAATGTCCATCTCGTTTTGTCAATAATTTTGATGTTAAAGGTATAGAAACTGAAGCATATCAAATCTAGAAAATGCCCGATCGTGTTGTAATGCAACTTATCATTGCAACTCTGTCTGATATGTCTTGTATCATTGGCTGCACCAATGCATGTGAAATGTGGATGATTCTTAAAGATCGTTTTTCAACTGTTACAAAAACCAGTATCTTTCAGTTGAAAAATGAGCTACAAAATATTAAAAAGGGGTGTGAATCAATCTCTTAGTATCTGCAAAGGTGTAACATCCCACATCGCCCAAGGGAGTGGATCCTTTAAGCCTTATATGTATATTCTCATCTCTACCTAGCACGAGGCCTTTTGGGAGCTCATTGGTTTCAGAGTTCATTGGAACTCCGAAGTTAAGCGAGTTCCCGTGAGAGCAATTTCAGGATGGTTGACCAACTGGGAAGTTCTCGTGTGAGTTCCCAGAAACAAAACCGTGAGGGCGTGGTCAGGGCCCAAAGTGGACAATATCGTGCTATAGTGGAGTCGAGTCCAGGATGCGGTGGGGGCCTGGGTCGGGATGTGACAAAAGGGTTAAGGATGCCCGTGATCATTTGGTTGCTGCTGGAGTGCCATTTGATGATGATGATATTGTCATTAATTATAGCTCTTAAGGGTCTGCCATCGGAGTACAATACTTTTAGAATATTAATTAGAGGGAGAGACAATGTTATTTCTCTTAAAGACTTTCAAGCTCAGTTACTTGCAGAGGAATCTACACTTGAAAATTCTCAGTTGACTGATTCTTTTGTGTCTGCTATGCTAGCTCAAGGCAATAATTCCAAAGGAAAAAGGTCTATTATTTACAGACAGTTCATCAAATTTGACTGATTCTCATAATTCATCATCTCAGTACCACACTGGTAGTTCATCATATTCCAATAGTAATTCTGGAAGCTTTAATAATGGTGGTCCTACTTTCAACTCTGGAGGATATAGTAATAAAGGCAATACTTACAATTCTAGAGAATATAGGGGTTCTAACTTCAGAGGAATAAATAGGGGTAGAAACAACTATGACAGTTCAAGGTTTTTTGGTAATATCTTCAATACCAGTCCTGGTATTCTTGGACCTGCAAGACCCCATGTCTCCACATGCTCTGAGCATGGTAATGATGTGCAAACCTGTCAAATTTGCAACAAGAGAGGTCATATTGCTTCTGATTGCTTTAAGAGACAATTTCCCACCACAGTTTCTTCTTCTCATATGCAATGCCAAATTTGTTGGAAATTTAGGCATTCTGCCATATAGTGCTATCATAGGGCAAATTTCTCATATCAAGGCAGGTCACCCCCATCAACTCTCTCTGCCATGCATGTCAATTACTAACCTTCTGCTCCACATAAGCAATTATGGGTAGTTGATACTGGTGCAACTTCCCACATCAGACTAGGCAAATCTAAATTTGGCAACTCCTTTCACAGGCAATGACATTATAATAACATCTAGTGGTTTAGGTTTGCCAATATCTCATACTGGTTCTTCCATTTTAAAAGCTCCTAAATGTGCTTTTGAATTGAAAGAAATATTGCATGTTCCCAAGTTATCTCAACACTTATTATCAGTCTATCAGTTATGCAAAGACAATCACTGTAGGTTTATATGTGATGAGTTTTGTTTCTGGATTCAGGACAAGATCATATGGATAATACTTCTCCAAGGACTATGTAGTGCTGGATTGTACCCAATTCCATTCCAAATACCTTCATACATTGTAAAGCAAGCATATAAAGCATCTCACTTACCTTCATAACATCACTGCCTTATTAGTCATCAAGTCAATTCATCTATATGGCACAACAAATTAGGTCATCCTTCTAATGTTGTTGCTGCAAGAATGTTAAACCAATCTAGGCATGTATGTGTTTCTTGTTTAGACCTGCCAATAAGATTGTAAAACCCCTAGAAGTCATTCACAGTGATGTGTAGGGACCTTCTCTTACATTGTCAATTGAGGGTTACAAATTCTATGTTGCTTTCATAGATGAATGTACCAAGTTTACATGGATATTTCCATTAATGAATAAAAGTGAGGTGTTTCAAACATTTGTGCAATTTCATGCTTTCTTACTTACTTAATTTTCAACTACAATTAAAATTTTCCAAAGTGATGGTGGTGGTGAGTATTGTAGCAATAACTTCAAACGGTTTTTACTTAACCAAGGCATTATAAATCATAAATCTTGCCCTCATAATCCTGAACAAAATGGCCTTGCTAAGAGAAAACGTAGGCACATTATTGAAACTACTTTAAAACTTCTGCATATTTCCAAACTACCTTCAAAGTTCTGGTTTCATGCTTGTGCTACTTCATTATACTTAATCAATAGAATGTCATGCACTACCTTGTCCATGAAATCTCCTTATACTTGTTTGTTTAGCACAACTCCTACTTTAACACATTTAAAAACCTTTGGTTGTAGCTGCTTTCCTTTGTTAAAACCATACAATACAAACAAACTTCAACAAAAAACTGCACAATGCATTTTCTTAGGATATGCAGGACAATACAAAGGCTACATTTGTTTCCAACCATACACAGGGAGATTTTATGTGTCTAGACATGTTCTCTTTGATGAGAATACCTTTCCTTACATGAATTTAGTCTCCAAACCAGTACTATCACCATCTATATCACAACCCACTCATACTTGTTTCCAACTACACACATGGAGATTTTATGTGTCTAAACATGTTCTATTTGATGAGAATACATTTCCTTACATGAATTTAGTCTCCAAACCAATACTATCACCATGTATGTCACAACACACTTATACTCCAGTTATTCTTTTAGTTACACACACTAATATTGTTGTTTCACAACCTCATTCATCTCCATCACTATCATTGTCACAGACACTTCATTCATTCATCATCAAATGCGACATCAAAATCATCAACCCCTAGAGCTTCAGAGTCTTTCAGTGAACCCACTAGAGCCTCAAAGTCTATCAGTGAACCCACTAGAGCTTCAGAGTCTTTGAATGTCCCAACTTCAGCTCCATAGTTGTTCAATACCATGCCAATCCCCACCTCATCATCTAGTGCTTCAAAGTTTTTGTCTACATCTCTACAACAACTACAAAGTTCCACATCCTTGTGGATCTTGATTTTCAACCAGAAAATCTCACAGTTGTTCTTCCACTCCTACAGTTAGTCTTCATCCAATGCAGACTAGATCTAAGAGTGGGATTGTTAAGAAGAAAGCTTTTTCAGCCACTATACATACTTTTGAGAGTTCTACTATTGAGCCAACTACTTGCAAAGCTGCTAGTAAAGTTCCAGAATGGCATGCAGCTATGCAAGATGACATCATTGCTCTACATACTAAACAAACTTGGGATCTTGTTCCTCTTCCAAGTGGTAAAAATCTAGTTGGTTGTAAGTGGGTGTATAAAGTCAAAAAGAATCCATATGGATCCATTTCTAGGTACAAGGCAAGATTAATTTCCAAGGGATATAGTTAAGAGGAGAGGATTGATTATAGTGATACTTTTAGTCCAGTGGTCAAACCAACTACAGTGAGGTTAATTCTTGCACTTACAGCTCAATTTAATTAGAGTTTGGGACAATTGGATGTCAAAAAATGCATTATTGCATGGTGAATTGAATGAAGAAGTATATGTGGCTCAACCTTCAGGTTTTCTCAGTCATATTCATCATTCTCACTTTGTTTGCAAGCTAAAAAAGTCATTGCATGATTTAAAACAGGCTCCAAGAGCTTGGAATGAGAAGTTCACTAGTTTTTTTACCAGGTTTGGGGTTCAAACAATCACTTGCAGATCCTTCTCTATTTGTCAAACACACTGATCTTGGTATTGTAGTGTTGTTGATGATATAATCTTAACTGGAAGCAGTTATAGTGATATATCTGCAGTGATCTTGGCTTTAGTTCAACAATTTGATATGAAGGACTTGGAATATCTTAATTACTTTCTGGGATTACAGGTTCAGTATCAATCTTCTGGTTTGTGTGTTTCTCAGACAAAGTATATCAAGGATTTATTGGCCAAAGTTGATATGCAGAATGCAAAAGCATGTGCTACTCTTTGTCTTCCATCTCACATATTACTCAAGGAAGAAGGCAAACTCTATCACAATCCAAAACAATACAGAAGTATAGTGGGTGTATTGCAGTATTTGACATTCACTAGACCTGATATTGCTTTTGTAGTAAATTAGTGCTATCAATTCATGCATTCTCCTATGGATTCACATGCAGTTGTAGTTAAACGAATTCTTCGATATCTCAGTGGTACTATTGACTATGGCATACATTTTCAGCCGGAAAGTTGTCTTTACAAGCATATAGTGATGTTGATTGGGCAGGAAATTCCAATGATAGAAGATCCACTTATGCTTATGTTGTTTATCTAGGCTTTAGTCCCGTTTCATGGGCTTCCAAGAAACAACACACAGTTTCTCGGTCTTCCACTAAAGCAGAATATAGGGCTTTAGCTATAACTGCTGCAAAATTGGCATAGATAAGACAACTTCTGTGTGACTTACAAGCTCCTTTGTATACTTTTCCATTGATGTAATGTGATATTTTATAGCCTTGTTCTCTAATCCAGTTTTTCATTCGAGGGTTAAGCACATTGAAATAGACTATCACTTTGTACGAGAACGAGTGATTCGAGGAGATTTAGCAGTGCAACATATGTCTTCCCAAGAATATTTTGCTGATATTCTCACCAAGGGTCTTTCAATTTCCTTGTTTTAGCACCATTGTTCCAATCTCATGCTTGGTTCTACCAAACATGTGATTGAGGGGGGATGTAAAGCTATAGACAGTCAAGATCAATCCAGCGATCAAGAAGATGCCACTTGTCAAGAGATTAGCTGATAAGAGTTGTTAGTTTGTTAAGAATCAATTAGTCTTGTTAAGAATCAGTTTGCTTATTGTGTAATGAATGTAACTAGTATAAATAGGAAATCCTTGTATCCATTGAGTGTGTGAAGAAATAATATCAGTGAAATACTCTCTAATTCTCTTCGATCTCCCTTTCTCTCTCTAGATTATGTGCTTACAACTTCTCTCTCTAAAACACCATTGTTGATCTTCAAGCTCCAGACTGCTCAATTCAACACCAAGAATGTGATCTAGGGTTTATACCAACTATGGCTAGATGAATATATAGTGAAAACATATTATATATATATATTGAATTGTTATTAACACTCCAAAAATCTCATTCTACACTTCAAACTTTCTATATTAGGAAAGAAAAATACACTTGTGAGGAATGTATAATGAAAATTTTGGAGTGCTAATAACACTTCCCTACATATATATATATAGATAGAGACGGGGACTTTTGTAATGTTGTAGTAGTAAACACCAGTTGGTTGCTAATTTGCTATTATGCTTTCTCATTCCAAACCAAAGGGTTCATCAGAGACTTCGTTGGTTTTATTATTTGAGACTTTGACGTTTGTTTTTGTTATGCCGAAGGAAATCAAACTCTCACTAATTATAATTCTCATGGAAAATGCTTGGGAGATTACATTTTTGTGCCACATTCCACGTAATGTGCACATGTCACGTCAATTAATAAATTTATTTCATTAGATGTTGGTTATGTGCATCACTTGTCACGTCATGCGGTACACAAATATGATACAAAAATGTGATCTCTCTATCGTTACTCAATTCTAATTTATAATTTGATTTTTTGAAATAAGAATTTCGTAGCAATAAACTAATGAGGGTAAATACTTACAGTTCCAAAAATCCCATGGTTATTGGAGAGATGGTAGCAATTCGATGCAGGATGAAGATCTCGAAGCAAATTTGACCCGACAAAATCACATGCATGCAAACTTCGTTGACATGATCGTATAGAAATCTAATTAATAACATAAACACTCAATAAATTAAGTAATTACCGTCCACAACCCTAATTAAAGGAAGAAACTATTAGTTAATACGGCATAATTTCAATTGATATCCAGAAGGTAGGTAAATGCACTACCAAAACAGAAATAAAGAAACAAGTGAAAAAGGTTAAGTAGGAGTGAGAAAATTCCCATATTGATGTGATCCACATTGAAACAGGAAACCTCCAGGAGACAACCCCGCCAAGACGGCTGAAACCATCCCAAGCAACCACCCTGTCACCACCGCCCCACATATCATCCCCACCCCAACACCTCCGTTACTCCCACCACTCTTCCTCTCTCCTTCTTCTTCCGATGATCTCCTTACATCAAGCAACTTAGCAACTACTCCTTCATCTTTCATTGCAGTCTCTTCCTTTTCCTCCACGATCACTTGTCTACAATTCTCACGATCAGCATTAAACAAAACTACAGGCAGTTCCTTGTACTCTTCTTCTTTCTCTTCATAACATCCTTCTAGGTCTTGGTACCGCTGCGGCGATGACAACCCACTTACGCCATTGTCCACGGCATCGCCGTCGTCATTCAAACACGACTCGGTGCAAGAACACGTCGAGCCGACATCTTCATGATCATCATGCATGTGGTCACAATCAATGCCGGAGGAGGTTAATCCCAAACTGTCCGCCCACTCGAAAAGTATCTTCCCGAGTTCCTTGATCCTCCAGGACATGTGCTCCAATTGCTTGGGCTTCGACGGGCCAGACGTTTTCTCCGCCGACAGCATTTTCTCTAGAAAACTCAGCCTTTGCGCCATGTCTGCAAAGTGTTGAAGTTGGCATTCGGCCGCCGACTCTTCTGGTGGAAGAGATAACACGCTTTCGAGATACGACTCCAGTTCTTTCAGTTTCTTCCGCAAAGTTTTGTATTTCTTCGTCATCGTTGATCTTCTGCGTGTTCAGGGACCAGGAGGGTTGTGATTGTGGTGGGAGAAGGTGGCGGTTCACTTAAAAGCGATTGAGGTTTTAGTTGGGAATATATCGTGGGTTGTGGCGGTTGAGGTTTTGGGTGATGTTTGACGTAGTGATCCAAAAGATTTTTTTGTGTGAAAAACACGATTTGATATATTAAATGGAATAACATAATTAGTTGAAAATTTAAAAATGAAATTTCAAGCAATTGTATGATGTTTATTGTGCCGTGCTGTAATACGTCACGCTAAAAAATTTCTCCTCAAAACCACGTCCTTATTTGAGTACTTTCTTTTTGTAAATGACAGTTATACCCTTTATTGCAGCTGAGGATTTGGGGTAATGGACCGGACAGGCTTAACTGTTTGGTTAGGGAGCCCAACCCAAGTTTCAGTTTCAAAAGCCTGGCCCAATTTTAAACCGGATCCCATAGAGAAGCCTCACGTGCGACGCCGATAGACTCATCACGTGGGGTAAGAAATCGCACTTGCCCACCACCATTGTTCCCCTACTGAAAGCGGTCCGCTGAGTCAGCAAATCCCAGATTCCCAAGTCCCTGTAAATTTCTCACCCCCGCATGCCCATTTCCGTCCATTCACTCCACTCCATTACGCGGCGAATCCTCCTCCGTCGCAATCCGAGTCGCCAACCTCCTCACACCAGCTGGCCCCGCACACATGAATTTCCACTTCTACCCTCCCCATTATCCTCTTCACTTTTCCGCCCATCACTCGTACTCTTCACATATTTGTCGCCTTCCTCTTTTACTCGTCTTTTAATCAGCGGCTTTCAACGTCCACAGATCACATCACAGATTCCATCAACTCGTTCGATCTGACTCAGTGATTTAGTGCCGAGTTGACTCAATTGAACCATGAGCTGGCTCAGGAGGATCGAGCTCGTCAAGCCTTACGACTGCCCCCCGCCGCCGCCGCTTCTTCTCCAAGAGACCTCCATTTTCGCCGCTCCCAAAACCCTACCTTTCCCTTTCCCTTCGTTTTTCGAAGATGTTGAGGAGGATTGCGAGCTCGGTTACGCGCTGGAGCTGTTGAGTCCGATACCAATCAAAATGCCGTCGCTTCTTTCGTACCGGATGATTCAGCGAGTCGAGAGGCTCGGGGGTGAGTTGTTCCTGCAGAGCCTGAGCGACCGAGTCAGTGAGCTGGAGTCGCGGTTCGATCGGCTGGCGAAGGTGAAATCGGGCGGGGATCGGAAGTACACTCTGACGGCGGAGATCAAGGGGCCGGAGAAGCACGGGCTTGAGCGGAAGTACAAGTGGACGACGGAGATCAAGGGAGGAAAGCTTAAGAAGAAGGAGACCGAGGAGAAAACCGAGAAGAAGTACAGATGGACGGCTGAGATTGAGGGGAAGGGAGAGATCTCGCGGAAGTACTCGTTCACGGCGTCGAATGGCGGTGATAGTGACAGTAGCGATGCGAAGGAGAAGAAGGAGAAGAAGAAGACGAAGGTCAAGAAGGGAAAGAAGGAAGAGAGTGACACGCGTCTGGTGGAGATTGAAGAGCTTGTTGATCATGGGGCTGTCGTTCTTAGACAGGTAATTTCAAATTACACTTTAAGCTGTTCATCCTTTCCGCTTAAACATAGTTAAGTTGGTGGATTACCAATCGTAATGTGGAATTACATTTTAAACCCTGGGATTAGTTCTTGAGTTGAAATTAAATTGATTAGCTTGTTTATAAATGGTAATGCAAAGAGGGCGAGCTTTGGCGCAACGGAAAGGTTGCGCCTTTGTGACCGAGAAGGGCATGATAGTATATTGAGTTCTTGTATTTGTAGGCTTTTGCAAAGAGAGCTGGAGGCAGTGGAAATGCGAAGGGCAAGAGGAAGGAGTTGTCTCCTCAAGATGCAGCAATGATGATACAGATGACTTTCAGAGCTTATCTGATCCGCAGATCACAGGCTCTTAGGGCCCTTCGCGATCTCGCTGTTGCCAAGTCCAAGTTGAAGGAGCTCAGAGCATTGTTCAATAACTTCTCTTACCGCCGCTGTGTTGCCCATGATGCAGCAGAGCGTCAGAGGTTCACTGAAAGAATCATCGTCCTGCTTCTCACTGTTGATGCCATTGAGGTAACTTTCCTTACCAGTGTTTTTGAATTTATATTTGTGAAGCTCAAAAGTCAAAACTCATTTGCGTATATGATTCTCGTAACTTGAATGTAAAATTGCTTGCCATTGTTGATGCATGTTCTGGTCGTACAAACTCGTAATTTTAAACGATTAGATAAATTTCATTCCTGATTGAAGTTTGAAATTAATGAAACAATATCATGTTCGTTTACGTTATTGTTTGATCCTTCTTTACCACCACCTCTGTGAGAAGAACATTCAACAATTGATCGTGGTTCTTTATGAATGTTTGTTTCTTTCCAGCATAAATTGAACTTTCATTTGGTCAAAAGGAGTGTATCAATGTCGTGTCAGTTCCTTAATACTAAATGCTGCCCTGCAATAATCAAGGAAGATATTACCTAACGTAAAACTGAGTTCCACAAAATGTTCTCCGAAAGGATGTCATTCGATTTTCTCTCCAAATGTGAGAACATAGTGTTATGAAACATCCTTTGATCTTCTGATGAAAACGAATCACCAATTGCCGGAATAGAGTACTAGTTGACAAACCGTGCTTCATGTTATGCACAAATATGCACATTTGCACAGAAAGCTTAGAAATTTCTAATTTCACTGACGACCGGCACACTAGGTTCCTTGGTTTCCCTTATTTTGCTACCATGTCAAAGGAGTCATAAAATTAATAACTGTAATGCAGTTTTGACAATTTGCATTGTATTTAGGGTGCTGATGTAATGGTGCGCTCAGCAAAGAGATCGATGGTGGATGAACTTGAAGCGATGCTTGAGGTGGTTGACCCCCAGCCTGCTGGTGCTGGAAAATCACCTTCCATGAGGCGGAGGACCTTTGATATGCCGGATGGTGTCATTCAGAGGGAAATCGCTGAAGGTGTGGCACAAGTTGTCCAAATGCTTGAACGTGAAGAGAGCAGTTCTAATAAACTTTGAGTCATGCGTGTGAGTGTACGGTAATACCACCGATCACCGCCATTTAGGGGGTTTTCTTGTTGTAGGACTTGCTTACTAGAGAGATGTAACCTAGCTGAGGAATTTGAAGGATTTGCTTCTTCTCATGAGTATTAAGTTAAAAACTGCATGATATTCTCCATTAGCAATGTTAAGTATGTTTTCCTGCATTGTGCTTAGATAATTCTTGTTTTGTGAACTGCCTTGAATAACATGTTTGACAGAGCTTTTAACGTATCCTTAGGTGATACACAAAAGCACATTATGTACACGAACTCGCATTCTAGAAGAGTCAAATCTAAAGACATTCCACTTACAAGCAAAGAGTCAAATCTAAAGACATTTCACTTATAAGCGGAGAAAAACGATATGGGACTTGAATTGTACATAAATAAATACGTGTACTCCAAATAATTGTGTAGGGTGGCCATGGAATTAGGCCCAGGTTAGGCCTGTGTCTTTGGCCCAATTATTTTAATTCATGAGGCTGTGTGTAAAAACAATCTCATAAATTTTCGTTTTGATAGGATGCAATGACTTGGATGTCACTCAACTCATAGTAGGTCATCTTGTTAGGGTTTGTGAGGGTACTGTTGAGGGCAAGGTTGTTGATCTCGTTGTAATTGAATTGGTTAATTGATCTCGTTGTAATTGAATTGGTTAAGGTAAGCGCCGTTGACGAAGAATTCGAGGGTTTGTACAACTCTGATTCTGAATTTCTTTTGTTCCAAGCAAGCATCGGGACTGGCAATGCCAGCCCGACGTTGCTGTTATTCTCGCTATCTGAGCTTTCAGTTGCAGGCAAGGCTAAGAAAATGTTTGTGAATGGAAGAAAGGTCACAACAAAAGAGATGGGGTTTACTTTACGATTTATAGGTTACGTACAATTCTTAGGGTTTTTATCCGAAAAGACATATTCGATGAAACATTTATAATACCAAGAAGTGTCCATAGAAATTTCGAGTCCAAGTCATCATGGAGCTCAAGTTCCTTAATTATCTAATAACTCTAGTGAATACTTAAGTATTATCCGCGATAATATTAGAAGTATTTATGGAGAAATTGGAACTCTTTGTATAGTTGGACTCGTGCATTATTTGTACCTTCATATGATTAATGAAATATAATTACTTACAACATATAGTTTTCTATACATACTGTCGACAAGGACGAGATTACTATATGTTCCCCTGCCACGTAAGTAAAGTTCCGCCTATTTGATGGAATTGACAGAATCTCGAAAATGTTGAACCCTCTGATAAGAGTGAGGATCCCGGAGATCCTCCAATCACATTCGTTCATCGTAAATCGTGCGACTAATTTTTGCTAGGTACTGTTTATATTCAATTTTAAATAAAAAAAATTACAATAATTTCTGATCGTACGATATACGATGAATGGATGTGATTGGAGGATTTGACGAGGATTATCCTGACTTTGATAAAAGAGAAAAATGGTGAATATGATCATGTGAGTTTCTCTCCTGACCTTTGGGGCACTGACATGCATGACCAAGTTAAACATGTAGAGTAGAACACCTCATTTGGAAAAAATCCAATGGAATTTGGTGGTTTTGGTTTGAAATAAGATGGAAGTTTGAATTTTGTAGAAGAAATAAAATACGTGCACTCCACATTGTGTTGGTTGGGCAAGGCATGGAGCTAAGCCCAAGTTTAGGCCTATAAATTTGACCCAAAATCTTACGAAGAAAACAGTCTCATAAACTCATACGCATTGTCTCAAGAGTCAGAATTGGGCAAGTAAAAACCAATTTCAATAGGTTAAAGTTGAAAATTGTAGTTAACACGAGGCAAACGGTCGAGCACTTTACAAACTAGCTATTAGGTTAATGGTATTTATCTTCACAATATAAAAAGAGAACGGTGCTAAGGTAGAATCAACGGCCCTTCTTGAGGCAGAAACAAAAATTAAACTTCCGAGCACTTTGTAGTGTTGTACCTATCCCAAGATGTCCCATTAAAACTCATCAAAGGAAGCTTTAGATTGCAGATGACCTCGCCACACATTCTACCAACCTTTTCTCGGAAAGCAATCTCGACGCCGATATTGTAAATTTGGTCAGCATTCATAGGTTGCCGATCAAACAACAGAGTCTTACTGTGCCCTTGAACAACTACATTCTGAAAAATCGTTGTATTCTTAGGGCCTTGGAGAAACGGTGTCGTCGAACTATTCATCAGAGTAACAGGACCAAACCTGTTATTTTGATAGCGTGCAGTGACGTGGATGTCACTCAACTCAAGTAGTAGATTATTTTGTTAGGGTTTGAGAGGGTTATGTTGAGGGTGAGGTTGTAGGAGATAGTATGGTTGACTTTGGTGCAATTGAATTGGTTAAGGTAAGCGCCGCCGATGGAGAATTCAGGGACTTTGTATGACTCCGAATGCCTTCTGCTCATTAGAGCAAACATAGCAGTAAACAACAAGAACAGAAATAGCAGCACGCCACCCCCGGTATTCTTGATGTCTGGGCTTTCAGTTTCAGACATGGCTAAGAAATTGTGTTAGTGAATAGAAGAAAGGTTGCAAAAGTTCTAGGGTTTAGGGTTTGTAGGCTACGTACATTTCCTAGGGTTTATGTTGAAGAAAAACCTACTTAATTACAAAATGTAAATTTATTAACATTTATGATGCTTAGGGGAGAAGAAAGAAATCAAATCTATTTAACTTCATGTCAAATCTAAAATTGCCGTAATTGTTAACTTATTATTCTACTAAATGATATGATCAAGGTATAAACCCAGTTTATTCAGTGGAGGAGCCAAGATTTTTAAATAATGGATCATGATTTTGACCAAAAAAAAAAAACTTTATTAGACCATTACATGGGACACCTGGTAGGAACTTGTCGATTCTTGCCAACATATGCCGAAGGCTTATACCAACAATTACTATATGATATGGGCTTGTCAACGGTAATTATAGGAAACGATGGAGTGATGTTGAAGCCTTTCAAGGTTTTTCAATTAAGGCATTTCATCGAGAGTTTGATGGCACAATAGAGTTGCAAACATGAAGAAAGAAAAGGAAGACAAGGATAATACAAAAATATAGAAGAAGAAGAAGTAGGAGAAGGAGGTTATAATTTGATTTGCCTTAGCTATTTATAGGGTCAAATATAATACACATGCAAATATACATGGAGTTTTTAAAGTTGCATGTTTGTGTTAGGGACAACAAATAACCCTATATTGGCTCCGCCGCTGAATTTATTGATGCATCTCCGCTCAAAAAATAATGCTTGAAGTTCTTTTTTCTAGACAAATAATGTTTAAGTTCAAACTCATAATCTTCAAGACTTCAACCATTAATTTTTCTCCGGTTACACGGTGACAAAAGGCGAAACAACTAAGCAACTATCAACCTAGGCCGAGCTTTGACCCAAAAAAAAAAAAAAAAAAAAGAACCTAGGCCGAGACCTCCCAGCTTATTAAATGGCAAAACTAATCAAAGACCACTATAAGAAGACTCGGTTCATATATAAACCATCAAACAGGTCTAATTTAGAAGAGCAACTTTTACAAAATAAACACGCTAGCTGTGTAACCGTGTTATAGAACTCTTTCTCCTAATTTAACCGTAGTGTCGGTAGCAAAACTTCTCTCATGGCAATACAGCACAACCTTTTAATATCTTTAGTTTGAATTCCTGAAAACCTAGCCTCTGGTTTATTCACATTTCACAGCATCTCGTTCCTGCAGAAAAATCTAGCAACCCATGCTGGAATTTGCAACCAAAATTAATACTACTGTCGCAGTTTTGACCTCGATCTATTTGCCGTCGGTCAAAAATCCAGGCTTCGATATTGTTTAGGTCAAATTTACACGCACACATATATGAAAGGAATATACGTTCAAAAATCAAAATTATTCATTCAACCAATCTGGCAAAAAAGAAAAAGAACTGCAATGTATGTTGACAGAGTAAATGATATCACAAAATATTTATTTTGGTACGTGCACTTTATTATTGTCAGCATACTTTGAGACAAGTAGTTTTGTTTTTTGTGAATTAGACAATATAGCCATTTAGGGGGTTTTCTTGTTGTAGCTCTTACTAGAGAGATGTAACCTAGCTGAGGAATTTGAAGGATTTGCTTCTTCTCATGAGTATTAAGTTAAAAACTGCATGATAATCTCCATTAGCAATGTTAAGTCTGTTTTCCTGCATTGTGCTTAGATAATTCTTGTTTTGTGAACTGCCTTGAATAATATGTTTGGCAGAGCTTTTAACATATCCTTAGGTGATATACAAAAGCACATTATGTACACGAAGTCGCATTCAAGAAGAGTCAAATCTAAAGACATTCCACTTATAAACGGAGAGGAACGATATGAGACTTGAATTGTACATAAATAAAATACGTGTACTCCAAAGAATTGTGTAGAGTGGCCATGGAATTAGGCCCAGGTTAGGCCTGTGTCTTTGGCCCAATTATTTTCATTCATGAGGCTGTGTGTAAAAACAATCTCATAAATTTTCGTTTTGATAGGATGCAATGACTTGGATGTCACTCAACTCATAGTAGGTCATCTTGTTAGGGTTTGTGAGGGTAATGTTGAGGGCAAGGTTGTTGATCTCGTTGTAATTGAATTGGTTAAGGTAAGTGCCGTTGACAGAGAATTCAAGGGTTTGTACAACTCTGATTCTGAATTCCTTCTGTTCCAAGCAAGCATCGGGACTGGCAATCCAGCCCGACGTTGCTGTTATTCCCACTGTCTGAGCTTTTGGTTGCAGGCAAGGCTAAGAAAATGTTTGTGAATGGAAGAAAGGTCACAACAAAACAGATGGGGTTTACTTTATGATTTATAGGCTACGTACAATTCTTAGGGTTTTTATCCGAAAAGACATATTCGATGAAACATTTATAATACCAAGAATTGTCCATAGAAATTTCAAGTCCAAGTCATCATGGAGCTCAAATTCCTTAATTATCTAATAACTCTAGTGAGTACTTAAGTATTATCCGCAATAATATTAGAAGCATTTATGGAGAGATTGGAACTCTTTGTATGGTTGGACTCGTGCATTATTTGTACCTTCATATGATTAATGAAATATAATTACTTACAACACATAGTTTTCTATACATACTGTCGACAAGGACGAGATTACTATATGTTCCCCTGCCACGTAAGTAAAGTTCCGCCTATTTGATGGAATTGACAGAATCTCGAAAATGTTGAACCCTCTGATAGGAGTGAGGATCCCGATGATCCTCCAATCACATCCGTTCATCGTAAATCATGCGACTAGTTTTTGTCAGGTACTGTTTATATTCAATTTTAAATAAAAAAAATTAAAATAATTTATGATCGTACGATATACGATGAATGGATGTGATTGGAGGATTTGACGAGGATCATCCTGACTTTGATAAAAGAGAAAAATGGTGACTATGATCATGTGAGTTTCTCTCCTGACCTTTGGGGCACTGACATGCATGACCAAGTTAAACATGTAGAGTAGAACACCACATTTGGAAAAAATCCAATGGAATTTGGTGGCTTTGGTTTCAAATAAGATGGAAGTTTGAATTTTGTAGAAGAAATAAAATACGTGCACTCCACATTGTGTTGGTTGGGCAAAGCATGGAGCTAAGCCCAAGTTTAGGCCTACAAATTTGACCCAAAATCTAATGAAGAAAACAGTCTCATAAACTCATATGCATTGTCTCAAGAGTCAGAATTAGGCAAGTAAAAACCAATTTCAATAGATTAAAGTTGAAAATTGTAGTTAACATGAGGCAAACGTTCGAGCACTTTACAAACTAGCTATTAGTTTAATGGTATTTATCTTCACAATATAAAAAGAGAACAGTGCTAAGGTCGAATCCACAGCCTTTCTTGAGGCAGAAACAAAAATTAAACTTCCGAGCACTTTGTAGTGTTGTACCTATCCCAAGATGTCCCATTAAAACCCATCAAAGGAAGCTTTAGATTGCAGATGACCTCGCCACACATTCTACCAACCTTTTCTCGGAAAGCAATCTCGACGCCTATATTGTAAATTTGGTCAGCATTCATAGGTTGCCGATCAAACAACAGAGTCTTACCGTGCCCTTGAACAACTACATTCTGAAAAATCGTTGTGTTCTTAGGGCCTTGGAGAAACAGTGTCGTCGAACTATTCATCAGAGTAACAGGACCAAACCTATTATTTTGATAGCGTGCAGTGACGTGGATGTCACTCAACTCAAAGTAGATTATTTTGTTAGGGTTTGAGAGGGTTATGTTGAGGGTGAGGTTGTAGGAGATAGTATGGTTGACTTTGGTGCAATTGAATTGTTTAAGGTAAGCGCCGCCGATGGAGAATTCAGGGACTTTGTACGACTCCGAATGCCTTCTGCTCATTACAAGAGCAAACATAGCAGCAAACAACAAGAACAGAAATAGCAGCACGCCACCCCCGGTATTCTTGATGTCTGGGCTTTCAGTTTCAGACATGGCTAAGAAAGTGAATAGAAGAAAGGTTGCAAAAGTTCTAGGGTTCAGGGTTTGTAGGCTACGTACATTTCCTAGGGTTTATGTTGAAGAAAAACCTACTTAATTACAACATGTAAATGTATTAACATTTATGATGCTTAGGGGAGAAGAAAGAAATCAAATCTATTTAACTTCATGTCAAATCTAAAATTGCCGTAATTGTTAACATTATTATTCTACTAAATGATATGATCAAGGTATAAACCCAGTTTATTCAGTGGAGGAGCCAAGATTTTTAAATAATGGGTCATGATTTTAACCAAAAAAAAAAAACTTTAAATAATGGGTTGATTTTTGCCAACATATGCCGAAGGCTTATGCCAACAATTACTATATAATATGGGCTTGTCAACGGTAATTATAGGAAATGATGGAGTAATGTTGAAGTCTGTCAAGGTTTTTCAACTGAGGCATTTCATCAACCGTTTGGTGGCACAATAGAGTTGCACACAAGAAGAAAGAAAAGGAAGACAAGGATAATACAATAAAATAGAAGAAGAAGTAGGACAAGGAGGTTATAATTTGATTTGTCTTAGCTGTTTATAGGGTCAAATATAATACACATGCAAATATACATGGAGTTTTTAAAGTTGCATGTTTGTGTTATGGACAACAAATAACCCTATATTAGCTCCACCACTAGATTTATCGATGCATCTCCGCTCAAAAAACAATGCTTGAAGTTCTTTTTTCTAGACGAATAATGTTTAAGTTCAAACTCATAATCTTCAACCATTAATTTTTCTCCGGTTACACGGTGACAAAAGCCGAAACAACTAAGCAACTATCAACCTAGGCCGAGCTATGACCCAAAAAAAAAAAAAAAACCTAGGTGGAGACCTCCCAGCTTATCAAATTGCAAAACTAATCAAAGACCACTATAAGAAGACTCAGTTCATAAACCCTCAAACCTTCCGAGGTCTAATTTAGAAGAACAACTTTTACAGAATGAGACGCCATGCTAACAGTGTAACCGTGTTATAGAAATCTTTCTCCTAATTTAACCGTAGTGTCGGTTGCAAAACTTCTCTCATGGCAATACAGCACAACCTTTCAATATCTTTAGTTTGAATTCCTGAAAACCTGGCCTCTATTTTATTCACATTTCACAGCATCTCGTTCCTGCAGAAAAATCCAGCAACCCATGCTGGAATTTGCAACCAAAATTAATACTACTGTCGCAGTTTTGACCTCGATCTATTTGCCGTGGGTCAAAAATCCAGGCTTCGATATTGTTTAGGTCAAATTTACTCGCACACATATATGAAAGGAATATACGTTCAAAAATCAAAATTATTCATTCAACCAATCTGGCAAAAAAAAAAAAAAAAAGAACTGCAATGTATGTTGACAGAGTAAACAATATCTTTATTTTGGTACGTGCATTTATTATTGTCAGCAGACTTTGAGACAAGTAGTTTTGTTTTTTGTGAATTAGAACAAAATAGCTCCCCATCACAAGTCGTGTCACTGACTCATTGCCCGACGGAAGTGATCATCTTTAATTACATTTTAATTACCTTAATTAAACTATAATTAGCAGATTCAGATTCTACAATTGCTTGCTGCATATACAAGTATTAAAGTATATAAACAACTAGGTTCAAGTCAAACAAACGCAACTACTTGGGAGTATAGAAAGAAAACTATGCATTATTATAATTAACCGCCCACTAATTAAAAATTAGATACAAACATAAAGTTAGGTGATAGTTGGGGAAAAATTTTTAGAATACAAAGTCACGTGGTGCAAGGTCGGATGTATATTGGGACTTAGGACCACCTTAAGGTTGGGAAACAATAATGTGAAGGTTCTCCAAGGACTTTCTGAATGTATGGTATGAGTATCTTTTGGCTTACCAAGTGTTTGATGTCACATCCTGGCCCGGGGCGGATCACTTCCCGGGCCCGCTCCACCACCGTAGCACGATATTGTCCGCTTTGGGCTTCGACCACGCCCTCACGGTTTTGTTTTTGGGAACTCACGAGCAACTTCCCAGTGGATCACCCATCATGGGATTGCTCTAGCCCTCTTCTCGCTTAACTTCGGAGTTCCTACGAAACCCGAAGCCAGTGAGCTCCCAAAAGGCCTCGTGCTAGATAGGGATGGGAATATACATTTAAGGATCACTCCCCTGGCGCGATGTGGGATGTCACAATCCACCCCCCTTAGGGGTCCGACGTCCTCGTCGGCACATCACGACCAGGGTTAGGCTCTGATACCAAATGTCACATCCCGGCCCGGGGCGGACCACTTCCCGGGCCCACTCCACCACCGTAGCACGATATTGTCCGCTTTGGGCCCCGACCACGCCCTCACGGTTTTGTTTCTGGGAACTCACACGAGAACTTCCCGATGGGTCACCCATCCTGGGAGTGCTCTCGCGCGCTACTCGCTTAACTTCGGAGTTCCTACGGAACCCGAAGCCAATGAGCTCCCAAAAGGCCTCGTGCTAGGTAGGGATGAGAATATACATATAAGGATCACTCCCCTGGACGATGTGGGATGTCACATTTGATGTGATCTTTGCAAGGCATATCTAGGTAGCACTCGGCATGTTGCGTTGACAAAACTCAACAAATGCTCTCTATAACACTCATCAGATTGTTTCGACAAATGTTGATATATGTTGATGTTTGCACAACATGCTTTGGATGACGACAATAAGCCTACCAAGTGTTCGATGAAATGACTTCGTAAATAAACTAAAATTTGTTTGCGCGCTTTGTGTTGTGTTTCTATCTTAAAAACTTTGACCTTTAATATTGGGACCCCCACGATTTAAATCCTAAATCCACCGCTGATATGGTGTATTTAACATTGTTATTATTATAAATCAACAACGTAATTGATATATCACACTTACAAAAATATATTGATAAAAAATAAATTCATGTATTATAATTTAAATAAAATAATAACGTTACATGACCGTTTTTACTTTAAATCCACCGAAAATTACAGGTAGTTGGAGGCTCTGCAGGGTGATATTCAACGGGACTTTTTCATCTGACCTTTTAGTGTTATAAAAGTGCATGTGCTATAGACTATAGTATGCAGTCGGACCTAATATGTATATACTTTTGAAAAATGCTGTAAAATTCTATTAAGGCACGCAATATATTTTTAATTAGTGACTTTCTAATGGATTTGTTGATTTTTGTTATTGTTTAGTATTAGGGTTTCCCTTTTGTCAAGGGCGATGCCAACACGTTTTCATTGATTCTGTGATTAGCACTCTTTCAACCTTTAACCATTTTCTAGGCAATCTCACAATAATGATTACAAAATTATCTACCGTGTGATTCACATAAAAATCACATAACTTTTCTGTTTCTGCGCAAATGTATAAGAAAATGCAGTGTCACAAGAGATTGTTTTAGTGAACCAGAAAGCAAGGTGGGTAAAATATGTGCAATAATGCAAGTGAAGTGGCACTAAAAAATATAGGCTGGTATTATTTATACATTTATTTTTACTTTTTAAATATTTCTTTTAATTTTTAGTTGTCGAATCGAATGATGAAAAAGATCAATAAACAAAAATTAATAAAAATATGTGAGAGGTAAAAAATAGTGTGAATAGAACTATCCAAAATATATTCTCTGTACGACTTATATAATGACAAGACATACCAGCTTTTGTCCTTGATACACAGAGAAACTATAAATTATTCAAGCTCTTTGTAACAAATAAACAACATTCATGCACCAAGCAAAAGTACATTTTAATCTAACGACTCAGGTTTTATTTTAGAAACAAAAATTTAAAAACAGACTCCTCGAAAGGGAATATCGTTGCTCACTCTTCTCAAGTGATAATGATACTCATTATCATGTTTATTATTGTTGAATAAGTATAAATTTTAAGATAGGTGTAGTGACTAACCATAAAATAATAAGTAAAAATATCGTCAATTAAACAAATTTTAATTTTTGTGGCTGTAGAAAAATGAACGTGCATGCTTATAAAACAGCAAATAGATAAGAAAATATATATATAATCTGGAGTCAGACTTTTAACATCGCAACCGCACCGCACGGCGTTGAAAATAAGATTCCGTCTTTGCTTGGCTGAGAAGGCAAGTACCCCAACTGCCACTTGGGCCCTACCATGCCCTAATTCAAACATAAAATTACCTAATCACAGTACCGTCAAACCCCTCCAAAAGCCTACTCTCTCAATTTTTTCCCACGAACTGTTTTCCATTTTCCGGCGATCTACCTCGTAATAAGTAATTTCCTTTTCCCCTTTTTGGTTTCACCTGTCCCTGTCTTTGACTCGTTAAAATAAGCGGCATATATGTCGGCAGCTCGGACAGGGACCCCGCCGGATCACCCCACACGTGTGCCCAAGTTCTTCTTGGATTCATATTTCAGTTTTGATATCATCCCTGGATCTCTACATCTCAGGTCTTGTTTCTTTTCTGTGCGGAAAATTGGTGAAATTTTAGGAGATGAGACTACTATATGATTGAGAGAGAGCTTGTTCAGATGTGTCAACCATGTCGTTCATAAGCGTTTGTCAATTGTCACAAGGTTGTTGAAAACGTATTGGTTTTACTCGTTTCATTGGGGTTCACTTGTTGCAAGAACTGTCGTAGTTAGACGACTGTACTTAATGTTTTCTGATGCTTTGCTATATTGTAGTTCAGATGTGATTAAAACATTATAAATTTATTTTCCTTGGACTCCATAGTCCATACCATTTTCTTGAGCAAATGTACAATTTTTCTATCAATTTTTTTAGTAATTAATATGGAATAAAAACTACCAAAATAACATCTCAAAAGGATGAGCTAACTATTTTTAATATGTTGAGAGTTGTAAGCTGTTTAAATAATTTGTCTTTTTTTACCAATTAATTTTACGTTAGATGTTCACATTCTAAAAGAGTTTTAAAATTAAAACTTGCTATTTTGAGCTAACTACATTTAATGGTTTTTCCATTCCGCTAAGCGGATCGATAAATATCATTACTCATTCGTTGAGATTAATAGTTGACGCTCGAATGTTCTTTCATCAAATCTTTTAGTTTGTACCCTTAACTAAGCTAATAACGTGACTTATAGATTTGTTCATACATACTTCTTTTAGTAATAAAATGGCATTTACAAGGACATATTTTCTTTTTCATTCAATCTTAAATTTTTTAGTACATTGATATTTTTACACTAAGGGGAAGGAAAATTCGGCAAAGTCACATAATTAGCAGCTTAATTTGGTATAGAATTTGTCATCCACGAGATTGAAACCTAAGACCTTTCACATTCGAGAAATATCACTAAATTATAATATTGAATGATTTATTTAACCTGAAATTAAAGAGAGAATAATATGGATTATTTCTTGCCCACAGACTACGGGCCAATCAAGTGGTACTAAGTCGATGGAAATAGGCAAAACCTACGGCCGTTTAAAGCGCAAAAAGGGCACATTTTTCTCTCCTTCTCTAACGCACATGGAGATGCGCGTCAAGGCTGTGTCGTTTTTGCCACGGACATCACCCACGTCTTTCCCACGCACTGGGTCCATCAGCTGCCACGCAGTTCCATCGTGAGGCGACAAAGACACATGGGTCCCGATCCCTCCCTCTCATCGCCACGTGGGACCAACCCTCTTTTGGGTTTTATCGTCAACACCGCCACCGACGACCACCAACTTGGTGCTGAAAGCGACGACACGTCCAGCACTTACTTGGTGGGCCCCGCTCCACAACGTGGCCATGTCAGCTCCTACTCGACACAAGTGTCGTCACGCGCTTTTCCCCGCCAAACTCCTGCCGTACGTGTCCCGCCTTGGATCCTCTGGGCCCCACTAAAACACCTTCCTTTTTAATTATAATATTAATTTGACGTTTTAACTGAGAAATATGATTTTAAATCAAACTGAGCCTTCAATATCGAATATTTGTCAAATCAACCTTTAATCTTTGGACACCTAGCCACTGGTAAAGAGACCAATCAACCGTTTAGCAGTTACAGTTCGTTTGAAAATATTTTTAAAATGATTAAAACGTTTTTAAAATCAAGCTTTAATAATAATAAAATAAAATAAAAACTTTAATGAAAAGTTTTAAGTACTGTTTATTTGAATGAAAAACTATATTTTTACATTAAAAATTCAATTCTGATACTATTCATTTTATCATTTATTTTATCCTTATTGTTAAAACTAAAAGTTTTTAAATCTTTTTCATTAATTTCTCTTAAAAAAAACCTTCAAATATTTTCGTAATTAAAAAACATTTTTAATTATTTTAAAAGTACGTCAAAACGAGCCCTTAAACTAAGTTTCTCGCTTTCCCTACTTCCCCCCTTCCATGCTTCGGCTGCATGCAACTGCTCCTTCTGTTTCACAACCCTAACCCACTTTTCCTCTCTATTGCAACTCAGAGAAGAAGAAGAATATGAGTCGTCCGTTCAAGCCTTCTGATTAATTTTTTCTGTAGCCATGGAACAAAACACCATCGACCGATTCCAACCCAGCTAAGGCCTACAACCACCCACCACCGTCAACGGCAACTCTCCTTCCCGTCCTCACCGCCAGCATCGTCGACGCACGTCTTTTCTTCAATCTTCTGGTCGCTGACTTCAGTTCTAGTCCGAAACCTCAAAAAGCATTAATATTACAAAAATGTTACTTTTATCATATTTTTTTATACTTTTAATATTATTAAACTTATTATCGACTTAATGAACAATGGTAAACGAGAGAAATCGCTTTTAAGAAAATAAATAAATAAATAAACTAGAAAACTGGTTTCTATACCTCCAATTGTTTTCGCCTTACACGCATTTTTAACATTTGAATTAAAAAGTTCAAGGAAATTTTAAAAGACAAAACAAATAAAAGTGTGCAAAGAAGAAAAGACAGAGACTCAATATTCAAATAGAGTAAGCTAACAAAGTGTGACATCCCACATCGTCCAGGGGAGTGATCCTTATATGTATATTTTCATCCCTACCTAGCACGAGGCCTTTTGGGAGCTCACTGGTTTCGGGTTATGTAGGAACTCCGAAGTTAAGCGAGAAGGGGGCTAGAGCAACCCCATGATGGGTGACGCACTGGGAAGTTGTTTGTGAGTTCCCAAAGACAAAACCGTGAGGGAATGGCAAGCCCAAAGCGGACAATATCATGCTACGGTGGTGGAGCGGGCCCAGGAAGTGATCCGCCTCGGGCCGGGATGTGACACAAAGACATTACGTGGAGAAGCATGATAAAATTATTAGGGTGAACTGAAATTTTTTTTTCCCAATTATCACTGAAATGCAAATTAGGTTTTTTTTCTTCGAAAAAATCAGTCTTTAAATGAATAAAAATTTGTTAATTACATTCTTGAAAAGATACGAATCTACTCTATTCAATTTTTCATTAATTTAAGCCACTTGATTTGCATGTGACACACTTTGGAAGATTAATAGTTTTACATAAGTTTAAGGTCCTTTTTTTTCAAAAGAAATAGTGAACGGAATTAAATTTGGAGTGTAAATTAAATGTTAGATTCGTAACTTTTATGCAATGTTAAAGGCTTGTAGGTGAGAAAATGACGATATTACCCACTAAAATGTCCTATGATTTTTTGTTTTTTAACAAGCGATATTAACTACAGTAAGGGGGTGGGGGACTAGGCTAAGTCTTATAATAGACTAGCAATAATATGGTTCAAACTCACATTTGACAAGAATCAAACCTAAGACCTCTTACTTATAAGTGAAGAGGAATATCATTAGACCGTAGTACTAAATAGTATCATGTGACTTAAGGTGACAAAAAAATAGATAAAGTAATTTTGAATATAATCTATGTATACCAAAGGAGAAGGCAAAAAATAGTGGGATTGTGAGTTGTTACGTTCATTAATTTTTAAAATATATTGTAGTAAAAAACAATAATATCTAAAATAAAATATTAAAAAAAGCCAATTGCCACATGCCGCAAGAGGCTAATACAAACTACATATTAATGAACCCTCTCTTTTGTCAACCACAAGGGCGTGAAAAGACACCTTTGTCTTTCTAATTTCACAAAACAATTTTTTTTAAGCCTCACTAATTTTATCATCTCTAATTTAAAAAATAGAAAAAAAAAAAAAAAAAAAAAAACTCTCTCCCTCTTTCCCCACTCTCACGTTCTCTCTCACTTTCTTCATTTTTCCTTCAATTTTAAAAATAAAAGTAAAAAAGTTCACACACACTTTGTTTGTGGGCATATACTAATGGTAAGATAAAATTAGCAATTTTAATGTGTTTAGAAATTATTTTATAAAAAAAAAAATTTTAAAAATTAGGGCTTGTTCAGTATCCTATTTGAAATTTTTTATAATTTCTCAAAACATTTCTTAAGAATTTTTCTTGAAAACTCAAAAACTTGTTTGGTATGCGATTTAAAAATTTTAAATCTTACAACTTAAACTGGATAAAAAGATCCAAAAAGAGGGGTCGAGAGAAAAAGATGAGAGAGGAGGAAACAAAGTAAGAGATGATTGGAGGAAAGAAAAGAAGTAAGAGGATTGGAGGAGATAGAGAGGAAGAGGAGAGAGAAAGAACTAAGAGAATGAAGAGAATGGATTGGAGGAGAGATGAAAAAAGTAAAAAAAAAAAAAGAAAAAAAAAGGAGGAGATAGAGAGGAAGAGGAGAGAGAAAGAACTAAGAGAATGAAGAGAATGGATTGGAGGAGAGATGAAAAAAGTAAAAAAAAAAAAAAAAAAAAAAGGAGAAAGAAGAAAAGAGAAATAGATTTGGAGCAAGAGAGGAGGAGAGAGAGAAAAGAAAATAGTGAATTATATTTTTGAGTTAGTCTTGAGTTCAATTTTTGAAAATAGTCTAACCAAATAAATTTTTAAGGCTTAAAACTTAAAAATTATTTTTGAATTTAAAAAGTTAAATTCAAGTAGAGTACGTTCTTAATTTTCACTGAGATGGTATGTAATTCACGAATTATAATAGCAATTCAGCCAAATTATTATATAACCAGATAGTCTAGAAGACTAGAATGCTGCCCGTACACGCGTCAAACCGCGGTGGAGTTTGTAGGTTGGGGAGGGGTTTTGCCGGGTTGGATTGGGGAGCACGTTTCTCGTCCAACCCGAAACTCTCTATAAATTCCGAAACTCTAAAATTCAGGGCTTTCTTTCATCTCTCTCGTCCGCTCATTTGCCGATTTTATACGTTTCTTTATTTGCCCCTTTTTTATTTTACCTAATTGGCCGCTTCCTTCGCGATTCTCCGCCATAGCTTTTTTCCCTATTATTTCCGATTTTCTGCGCAGCCAGTTTCTTGCGGATTAAGGTGAATATTTTACATTCGTTGTTAAAGCCTCTCCCTTTTCTCTGTCATCTGTTTGGCCGCCGAGAAAATAATATCACCCTTTTGTCTTTTTGCCGAGAAAATAACAGTGCCGTTTGTTTGAATTGAAGCGGCGGCTGCCGAAGAATGTTTCTTTCGTTTTTGTTTTCCCCTTTTGCTTTCCTCTGTTTTCTTGGCTGCTAAACAGAGCATTTCGGATTTTTCCATCCGCCTCACCGGTTTTTTTATCTGCTGCTGATTTTTGATAATTTGGTTTTGAAGGTTTCCTACATCCGCCCCTGCATTTCGAAGACTGCTGGCGCTTCGGATCAAAATTTCTTCAACCTGGTACGTCGTCGTTTCGCCACTTCTTTCTTCTTCTTCTTCTTCTTCTTTTTCTTCTTCTTTCAGTTTCCCACCTAATGCTATTCGAAAATTCGAATTGCCGAGTGTATTTTTTGTTTCCTGGTTAAGAAAAATATAAACTTTTTAGCTCTAAACATGTGATTAGTTAATAAAGTTTTGATCTTTGGCACTGATGAGATTTGGGTTCTGTGAATAATTAAGATTTAAGAGTATAAATTGATATAATTATGGTTGTTTTCTTTCCTAATTAATTTTTTTTTCTAACTGCAAAAATAGATGATGTCATCATTGTCTCCTGGTAAGCTGTTTTCGGTTGAGCTGATGTCATATTGTTCTTTTGTTCTCATCCTTTGATTTTTCACTCCAATTTGTTAAATTTATTTTCTTTGCTTCAATGCAAATGATTGGTCAAATGTCGAAACCATGTCGTAATATGCAAAACCAAGATGGGGAAAATTAATAACAAAAGAAAAGTCTTAGTCATTGAAGTCATTTATGCAAAATGCCAAAATCTTGACCTTAGACTTCAACCCTACTCTTGGGTTTGTCTCCGTTGAACTTTCCAGGATGCTGCAAGCGGCGTGTAGTTCAAGAGTGTTTGCCCGAGTCTTAGTTTATAAATCCCCCTCCATTCAAAAGTAAGAGCGAAAAGTATAGTCTTTTGCAACTTGTATTCTTTTTGAGGTGGTCGTACATTTTCTTGCATCCAAATCTGTCCATTTCATATGTTTTTGAAGATTCCATGTTTGTGTGTAGGCCCCTTTTTGTGGTTATATATATTCATCTAATATGTTTTCATCCCCCGGTGTGTGGACATAGGAGCTGTTAATGGTATGCAACTACCAGTCACATATTTTCGGGTGAGCTGTATGTCCAAACATTTGCATATCTTCCCTTGCAATATTTGTAGCCGGAGAATCTGTAGTGTTTTTGTATTCCTCTGCGTTTTGTGTAGATTAATTGTATGTTTTAGCACAGTTGATTGCGTTTAAACATACGCATGCTTTTCTGAGTTATGTTTGGTGACTAACACGCTGATTTAACTCTCAAAGTTCACCACCATATGCTTATTCTGCGGAGTTAGAGGAGTGTTGTATTTGTGTAAATTTGCACAAGTAGTTTCGCAACCCTTGAGGTTCTAGTTTTTCCCTTTTAGCTATGGGCTGTGTATTCCCTCCTGTGTGCAAAACTTCATAGTGTGCTTCAATTTCGGAAACTAAGAAATTGGACCGAACACGTTGCTGCTACTTTCAAAAGAAATGGCATAATCGCAGCTAACGGATCATTGTTCTGTGTATATAAAAAATTTGGCATGTCCTTGTGTTTTTTGAAATTCTCTTGAAGTGGAAACACGTGCTTATTTTCAGTTAGCTTTTAGCATATATTGCCTGAAAGTGTGCTTCCTATATTCACAGAACCCTCCTCTTTGGAATATTCTGTAATATCCAAAGCATAGAAGGCTAATGGAATTTTGTTTTGTCTAACTCGTGCAATGGTTGTTTTTCATTGATTACAGGGTCATCTGAAGAAGCTATAATAGATTTATACACTTGTTTATTTGTGATAACATTATTTCGTACAACGGGGCTACAAATCTGGATCCAATGGACCTGAAATCAAATCATGCTTCTCCCGTTCTTGCTGATCCTCCACCCTTGAGCAAGTCAAGACTTGGTGGCGTCCATACCAGCCTGTTACCGTATTCAACTCCAGGAGCAGCTTTCCCTGGAGGTCTATACCTAACAATCCCTAGGAAAAAGAATGCATTACTTGATGACGTTCGCTCTAGCTCTTGGCTCGATGCCATGAAAGCTTCATCGCCTCCTCACAGAAAGATAACGAAGGATGTTAACAATGAGTCTGGGGCAACAGATGCTGATATATCTTATCACACATGGATGGTAACAATTATTCCTTTATGTTTTTTTTAACCTCCAATAGGCTTTGAATCTAAGTTATTTATGCAGTACTTAACATCTTTCTGTCTAATTAACATCTTTCTGTCTAATCTTGCAGGTCAAGTATCCATCCGCACTTACATCTTTTGAGCAAATCTCTAATTATGCCAAAGGCAAGAGAATAGCATTGTTTCTTGATTATGACGGGACTCTTTCACCAATTGTAGATAACCCTGACTGTGCCTTTATGTCTGATGCCGTAAGTACATCTTGATACTTGTATATTTTATGCAAAACTTAAAACGCTCTGCTTGCTCATCAAAGATATTTTAATCTTTTTAGATGCGTGCATCCGTAAGAAAGGTAGCAAAACATTTCCCAACAGCAATTATCAGTGGAAGAAGCCATGACAAGGTAATTGCTAGCCCGAGCCTTAAACATGAGCATGGCATACTCTTCGGCGATCATCTGTTTGTTTACATTTTTTACAATCTTTTCTGGTGCTTGCTGATTTTGATTGTTCTGTGTCCTATTCTATCAGGTATACGAGTTTGTAAAACTAAATGAACTCTATTATGCGGGTAGTCATGGGATGGACATAATGGCCCCGGTTATACAAAGTATAAACGATGACCAGAGAAACTGTTTTAAGTCAACTGACAAAAAGGTAATTGGCTGCAAGCTCTCGCCCTCTCATGCGCACAAAATAAATATGCGCGTATGTTCTGTTCTTTTAACATCTTTTGGTTTTTTGTACATTCAGGGTAAGGCGGTTAATTTGTTCCAGCCTGCAGCTGAATTTTTACCGACGATTAGAGAGGTTTGTAAATTTCTTCTCTGTTATGGTGTGCATCAATATAATAAACAAGATGTCCCTTCCTATCTTTTCTGTTACGAATGATGAGATAGTGTTCTGATTTTTTTATGCTTGCCCAGGTATTTAAATTGCTCGTTGAAAGTACGAAAGACATTGAAGGAGCTATAGTTGAGGATAATAAGTTCTGTGTCTCTGTACATTACCGCAATGTAGATGAGAAGGTAGTCTCTTGTTCGAGCACTAAATTTGATTTACTTTGAGTTGAAGATATTTTGTTTTTTCCGGCAGAGGGAATAAAAAACAAGGAGAGGCTGGAGGAGCCTCTCTTTTGTTATGCAGTAAAATTTTCTTTTGCGTTTACTAATTATACACTGTTGCCTTCAGAGTTGGCCTGCGGTTCTGCAATGTGTCCATGAAATTCTTAAAGACTACCCTCGTTTGCGCTTGACTCATGGGCGAAAGGTATTTTTAAAGGCCTAAATGCAACTGATCTACCTTAATTTTCTATCTTTGTGCTATGGTAATTATAATTCAATACGTTCTATTTTCTTTATTTGTAGGTTTTAGAGGTTCGACCTACAATAAACTGGGATAAAGGGAAGGCCGTCACGTTTTTACTCGAATCTCTTGGTGAGTATTTCTACTCTCTCCTGCTGCTTTAAAGTGATCTTCAAGAATTCATCGAATTCCATCTTATACTCGCCCTACGATGAATTTTTGTATCAGGACTAAGTAATTGCGAAGATGTTCTTCCAATATATATTGGCGACGACCGCACAGATGAAGATGCATTCAAGGTAAAACTCGAAAATTTTGTTATCGTTTTGTTTTGACGGTCTTCTATAAAACCGATCAAATTGCTAACTTGATGGGGGACTGTTACAGGTCTTGAGGGAAGGAAACCAAGGTTACGGCATTTTAGTCTCGGCCGAGCCCAAGGACAGCAATGCATTTTACTCTCTCCGGGATCCCTCGGAGGTAATGGAGTTTCTTAAGTCACTGGTTATATGGAGGAAGTCAAGTGCTCTATAAAAATTACTGCATAGATAATTACATAGAAGACATAATCTTGACATGCTTGTACGACGAAAACAGGCTGGACGGACTGCTTTTTTTTTAAGTTTTTTCTAGATAAATATACTCCAAGAGGTTTGGGGAAGCAGGCCGGCATGGAAGAACGCTTGCTGGTCTCCGTTCGTCGCTTCTTGCCGTTTTTTGGCCGTGAAAAGCTTTGTGCCTTAATTGTAACTGCCTTCGGTTAATTTATCTTCTGGTTTTACCAATTAAGGCGCCTTCATTTTTTTCTCTTTCTTTCGTTCTCAATGTATTAATTATTTCATTCCTTTTTATTTTCCTCGATTCCTCTTGGATTTTGGATTTTGATTCTTTTAATTACATGAAATACATGCATCATGTTGTATTTTTCCTTCCTTTATGATAATGTGATATTCTGATAGAGATTTGAATTCAGGATTTAATGGGGCAGGCGCGTAGCTTAAAAGAAATAGAACAATAAAAATATAAGAATTATCACATGTTGAGTCCATTTAAGATGCGTTTGTTGCATCGGATTATCTTGGACTGGACTAGCTTCAGGGACTAAGTTGAACTAGCTTGGCTTGGACTAAGCAGGATAAGATTAGTAAAGTAAAATGTTTGGTGCAGTGTCAGACTAAAGTCTGGACTAAAATATTTTGCTATTTTTTATTCACCTTTACAATTTTTAATCTACTATTGCCATTTTTTTTAAATTCATTCCAGCATCATCTAGTCATTCTTCTTACGATATTTTAATCCACTTTTACCATTTTTATTGCATTCCATTATCCTCTGGTCTTCTTCTTCAATGGTACAACTACAAGCACTCCATCCAACACCATCTCTCTCTCTCTCAAAAGCTCAAATCACCCTTTTTTTTTGTGAAAAATCCATATCAAAATTCTTCATTTTTGCAGCCGAATTTAGAGAAATGCCAAGGATCTTGTGTCGGAGTTGGCGCCAAAGGTTGATTTGGGCAACTTGGTTGATCTGGGTTTTGAATTGGGTTTTTGCAATTAATTTGAGCATTTTGGATGCTAATTAAGGATGGACAAAATACCCGTAGTTATGGGTAACCGCGATTACGCGCTTGTTTAAACTTCACGGTTATGGTTATGGCTAACTATTTAGATAAATAGACGGTTATGGGTACAACTGTTTACCCGTGAAATTTAAATGAGTGGTTATGGGTATTAATCGTGGTTATAAACGGATAACCGTTTATCCATTTATTTTATATATGTAAAATTAACACTGTTGATGCACAAAATCAACGAGGACTTTGGTACAACAGAAAGTGTCAAGTTTGTGACCTTCGCTCGGTTGCTCCGGTTACATAATGATGATGATGTGTAAAGAGGTAGAGATAGGAAAGCAAACACAAGATGTACGTGGTTTGCCCAAAGTCTGGCTACGTCCACGGAGTAGAGGAGTTCTCATTAATAATGAAGGGTTTACACAAATACGTAAGTTTAAGCATAATTATCATTAGTGGGTTCTAACGATTAGTTTAAGTACAATAATGACATTAGCCCCTCATTGTAGGAGAATGGTCTTTTTTTATAGTTGAGGAGAGTCTCCAGCTTTTGTTCGCGACCAATGTGAGACTCTATGAGCCTTATTCTGATGTTGACATGTGTCGTGCTGTGATTGGTCTCCTGGTTGGAGGGAAACTCTTGTGCTTCGGCAAGGGTGTCTCAGCATGAACCCCTCAATAGGTCCTTGAAGGTATGACGTTGACTGGTGCTCGGTATTTTCCAGATTGGTCAAATATGGTACAAACAAACACAAACCATGTTCTCTATCGAACAAAACTTAGATCAATGCTATTAACCATAGTGCATGGTTTATATAACTAATTATAATATAATGTAGCTCATTATATATATTATGTTAATACTTTACATTATGGGTTAAATAACCCAAGAATACTATCTTCTAAATAGTTTTCATAACCCAAGAATACTTAGCAATTATTATTTTACCTTCATTGGAAACAATTAAAAATATTGTCCCTAAACTATTATTTCAATTATTGGAATGATATAAGGACTTAAAAAATTAAAATACGGAAATGTATGATGAATGTACCTATAACGGTGTTTAATTGTAAAAAAATAAAAAAAATAAAAAATAAAAATTATGACATTCTTTTTTTTTTTTTTTTTTTTTTTTTTTAATTTTCAAGTTGTTAAAAACCATGTAGATGGTGAAAAATGGGTAATGGTTAAAAAAGAAAAGATAAACGGGTTAAAAAGGGTAAATGGGTATACGAGTATTAAACGGTTACAATTAAATGAGTATGCGGTTATGGGTACGGTTAACCGTTTATAAACGGTTATGGGTATAGGTATAACCGTTTAAGCAATTATCCAACGGGTAAACGGTTATGCGGGTATGAGTATAAAAGGTTATGGGTGAATAACCGCGGTTACCCTCCTGCCATAACCGTTGCCTATCCCTAATGTTGTTATCAAAGCTTCTAGGGACAACTTGCATGAATTTATGAGGTAATCGATGATGAAAATTTGTTGGCTTTCTGGGATTTTTGAGGTCCTTGGTCGGTTAAAGCATTTTAGATGCTGCTAGCATCTTTGAGATGTAGATTCATGTGGGTTGGTGTTGGGTTGGTTTTCTGGGCATCTTTGAGAGATGCATGTTTGTTTAAGAGGAGGTGCAAAGCAGACAATAGATGAGGGCAAGCAGTCCTAGCTAGTCCGCCACTTTTCAGGGGCTCTTGCTAAGACCTCTCAGTGAAACATTTAATCCGAACGTGTGAGACTTAGTCTCATTAAAGTGAGTTCTGGTGCAGAACAAAACACAGACTAACATTCTTAGCTAAGCCAAGCCAGTCCAGTAAAACTTAGGAAAACCAAACAAACACACCCCTAAAGTTTCTAGCATGCTCCACAGTCCACCATATTTAAATTAAAAGAAATGTGTAGTCATAAAAAAAAGTGACATAATTAATCATGAAGATTGCCAAATCAGGCCCAGCACTTGAAGATAAGAAGCATGGGTTCCATGAAGATTGCCAAATCAGGCCCAGCACTTGAAGACATGAAGCATGGGTTCCATTTTATTAGTAATTTATTATCCACTTGATTTTTTTTTTTTTTTTTTTGGAAACTATTATCCACTTGATTTAAGCACGTTGGAAGTTGATGGAAGAATTGTGCTTGAAACTTTTCTTACGTTTCACATGTTTTTGTCCATACGGTGATTGTGTGGCCTCACTGATTGCGATGACTTTTGGTGCTAGTATATTGCGTTTATTGTCTTTATGACAATTTTGTTTCGAGACTCTTAGTTCTAGTGGTATAGTCTGTGTGGTAGTCATAGATTTAATTAATCATTTGTGTTTTGTACGAATTATCTCTATATCAAAAAATTGATCATTGGAGAATATGTACCCATCTGACACTTGTAATTGGTGGTTGTTAGTAACGAAACACTCTCTTCTGTCGAAAAAAAAAGGGAGGATCAAACTAGCAAAACATGTTTGACATATATCTAGTATTTGCTTGGCAACTAATAATTTGGTTTCTCAAATCTCTCTCTGTTTGGGAATACAAGGTAGAATGTGGGTCGGTTTCATCTTTTCTTTCCTATGGGATCCTAGGTTCTCTTACAATGAGCAAACTCAATGTAGTTAAGTTATTAATTAGATGGAAGGCATTCATGATCACTCCACCAATGAGAAAACCTTTGGTAGGGCATATTTAGTATGGCAACTCTCACACTAGGTAGGATTAGTGTGAGATCAAGCGGAACTAAAACACATAGAATTTTATAATTTTGTAAGAAGTGTCCAATAGACAACGTGATCAGAGAGACCCATACCCAAGTTTTCCTCCTTCACTAAGTACAACTTATGCAGGATTCGACATAGTTTAAGGCAATTAAGAAAGTTGACACACCCCGACCCAGAATGTCCACTAGGACTTCAAATCGAGCTGTGTTGGCCAACACCTGGAAGGTGACGAAGCCATAAAATGTGATAGTGTATAAAAAGTGAATAAATTTGAATCTAAAAGTGTCTAAATACCAGGGTGCGCTACGAGTGGGAGCGAACCCATTTCACACGCGATGTCAGAGCATAAGTAAGGTACAGTAGTGTGGGTAAGAATCATACCCTTAATTGTAGCCACCAGTACTAAGATTAGCCATATATCCTTGTTGATACTAACTCAGCAGTTAAAACCTGAAGGGGTACAAAACAGAAAGTGTGAGTATAAAACCAAGCTTCTCAAAACTATTACCTTTCTAACAGTAATAACCTTTCACTGTAAATCCCTTATCGTTTTCTATAGAACAGTACTACATATATATATATATATATATCAACATATCCACCCACGCTAATAAAAAAAATGGCCAAAACCACGGTATGCCATGTCCATAGACTCTATAATGCATCAAGTAGGCCAAATGAACTTAATCAATATAAAATGATACATCAGCCATAATCACCTAACGTGACCTGTACGACTGTACTCATATCTCATCAAGCATCTATGCACACAAGTCGGAACCACCTCTAGTGGTCTGTACGACAAGACTGGGTGTAAATAAGTATGCTCAAGTGCTACGATCACGTGAAGACTGGGTGAATAATCGCAGGTCACCTACGAGTCGAAACCACCTATAGTGGTCTGTACGACAGGCTTGTGCACCTACCTTGAGTCCAATGTGAGCGTAAGGTGCGGGAGGTGAACATCACGTGAATGACTGTGCCCAACTCTAGGCGGGAGCACTAACACCAGGGGTGCATGTTATGAGCTCTCTATGCATCTCAATATAACATGTACAACTCATGGCAACCAGTACGACAATATCAGAGTTGCCTAACACATAAATGTAGTCATGTTATAACTCCATTGATTCAACTAATACCATAAACTCACCTGAACTTACCTGGGTGTCCTGCGTTCACCTTTGCACTTGAAAGCATTCCCAATAATTATGTGCAAGTAATATACATATGGATATACCATGATGCAATCTAATACTCAACCATGTCGTAGCATTTTCAATTATATACAATACGGTGTGAAATGTACAATCAATAACGCCCTACTCCCGAACTACTTATTTTCAGGGATAATTATCCATGACAACCCAATTAACACTAATTTAACTAACTAATTCACAAAACTAAAACTTGCCTTTACCAATTTCCTTCGCATTGCTCAATTTCCCAAATAAGGCTTTTGTCTCAAATATATTATGGCTGCATCTAACGTCTCGTTAGACTGCCTACGTACCCTAAACAGGGATCAAGCCATTCGTAGTTCATATTAGTACTTCAAGCATTCACAATAATTATATGAAGGTAATATACCTAATCAATTTAAAAGTGTCGATAGAACTCTCAATAATATGTACGATAAAAAGGAAAAGATCCACTCACCTGAAGTCCACGCTATGATTCTCTAGCGCACGCATCGAGACATCCTGAATGATTGGTGCCTGTGACCAATTATCGAATCACATCTCATAACTCTTATCAGTAGAATACGTAATTTACATAAAACACAACCTCAAGGGCATTCTAAAATAGTTTGAGACCCATTGACCACGAGTCAACAGTCGATCAAAGATCGACGGTACGGTCTACAACCCTGTATAACTCGACCCGAAAGATCCGCATATCAGATTTCCAATCCGCAACTCCCAACGATCCACAATATGTTTCTAGAATAACATATTAAATTTTCATTACGATCCAACGGTTGGATCTCCGCCATTTGCCCAAAACCAAGTGGACGTGAACATTTATTTTACTAACTTACAAATTCAATTCGGGAAGATCTGTATGTCGGATTCCCGATCCATAAATTCCTATAATCTTTAAATATTACGTATTATAATGTATCCAAGTTTGGTGACGATCCAACGGTCGGATCGTCGATTCACATTTTCATCAAGTAACGTATCGTAACGAATTTAGGTTCCAACGATCAACCTATGTCATTCAAATAACAAAACTGAATTAAAGACATTCAACATAGCCTAAAAATAGCATTGACGGCCCACTGACCACCCGCCGCCGCACACGCCGCCGCAGGTGGTGGTCGGCCGTCCCAACTCGCCGGAAAATCCAACTATTTTAAAAAATTCTCAAACTTCATAGAAATGAAGATCTCAGTGAGTGGAGAAACTTTCATACCTTCCACGAAGTCCAAAAGTGGACGGAAGATGGTCAATTTTGCCCACAAAGTCGGCGGATGCCTAAAACTTCCCGATGTCGATTCGTCTTCTACAGTGGTCCAACGGGGTCAAAGTTGGTTGGGTTTTTCTCCTGGCATGATGGGCTACAAAGCCCAAGTGGTGGCATCAGCCATCACTTTGCCAATTTTCCTGAAAATAAAAAAGAGTGGCCGGAACACCGTTGATTTTCGTCGACTTTCGTGGCCTCAAACCGCCACACTCCATGATTAATCAAGGTGGTTCTTGGGTGGGTTTTGTAGAGGGTAATGAGATCTTTAAGATGGTGGTGGTGGCGTCGAAAAACTCCACCGGAGTTGGCCGGAATCGGCCTTGGAAAATGGGAGTTTGCGGTGGGTGTGGGTGGACGGGAAGGCTACTTCCCTTCCTTTTTTTTTTTTTCTTTCTTTCTTTCCTCATTTCTGATTTGGCTTCACCCCACAAAGTGGGGATTTAATTTAATTAAAACTAAACTTTGAATAATCAATTTCGAACGTCCGTAACTATACTGTTATAATCCGGACTCGCAAACGGGCTTTCGCCTATACGTTCGTACCAACGAGTACTACGAGGATATGCTAAAAGAATAAGTCTCACATCTCTCTAGTCGATGGTCAACGGAAGTCAAAGTCCCCGGCAATTTCGTAAATTCACGCTTTTAAAATAAAATAAAAACGTAAAATTTAGAACGGGATGTCACAAAGTGATTAAGTACTATATTAATATAATTGACAAATCTTGACTGGATTTTTATGATAGGTGAAGAATCTTAATAGCAAGTCATAGATTTCATTTGAACCTACCATTCCTTCATTCCTTCATTCAGAGTCTTAGTCAACAATTCCATAAATTAAACTAAGACTGATCTGAATGTTAGGTAATGCCACTTTAATCATGTGAGATTTGGAGCAAAAGTGTGGCGTTGGTTTTAGTTGAAGTAACACATCAAGATCGGATGTTACATATTAGATACTGCATTGACAGCGAGGTTTAAAGCAAATTATTAGACATATCCACCTTCTTCCCATGTTCCGTTTGTACTATTTCATGTTGCTTATCGGGAACTTTTCAGTATGTCGAAAATATGACTGAGTACATTTAGTGCCACAATACAATTGGTTAAAAAAATTCAAAATTTTTAACCAAGTGTATTATTACACTTGCAATAATAATGTATCGTGTTTCCGAGACACTATAAAATCCCTCGCTCCTTGTGGGTCGATGTTGTTGTTTTCCATGCATATGCATGCAGATACCCACCGTTTTCCATATATAAAATGCATATGCATTACTTGCAGGTACAACCTCTCGTTCATTGTAGATATAGATGTCGTTGTTTTCCATGCATATGCATGCACGTACCCAACGTTAATTACAATAATAAACAAACATCCTTTTTTTTTTTTTTGGTAATGTCCCCGGCACTCATTTGTAAATCCAAAACTTTGCGCTCACGTCATTTCCTCATCGTCATCAACGTAGCTGCACTGTGAACTTAGTTCTTTCGAAAACACATGAAGAAAAATAAAAACTCTTGACCAAAAAAGAAATTGAAAACTTATAAATATATTGTTGCTAAAACGATTGACTAACAACAAAAGCAGTCAGCAAACTAAGAAAATCATGGTACATTGGAAGCTATGTTCTCCAATACGATTAAGTGCATTTTTTTAAAGTGCGATTATTTAATGATCCTTTTTGTACAACAATTCAACATCATAATTTATAGGGTGTGTGAATTCACACACCTTTTTTTTTAGATCTCACACACTCTTGTTAATTTTTATCTATCAATTTTATTCTTTTTATTTGATCCGACAGTCTAAAATTGAGAGGGGTCTGTGAGAGGTAAAAGTGTGTGTGGATAACACCACCCAACTTATACGTGTTGGAGAATAAGATTATATATCGACATATGACAAAATAATATCAATTAATATACTGAAGTGTCTGTATTCCTAATATCACCGAGGTTTTTTTGTACCCAACATCTAATAAAATGTGATTAAGTTGGGAACAATATGGTAATATTAATATTAAACCGTTTTTGTACAATTTATCAATATACTAATGATATTGCAACTTTCAATTACTTATAAAATTTATCAATATACTAATGATATTCCAACTTTCAATTACTTTTCTACTTGTATGAAAATATTGATATTATTATATTCCAATCCTTGACGGGGCTAATAGTTTTGAATAATGGGGTCATCATATCAACCAACTCATGTCAACATACTAAAAATTTATGCTAATATATGTTGACAACTATTATTATTATTTTGTAGAGACTTGTTGAGGGTAGATGCATGATATTATAGAGTAATGTTGAAGACTGCCAAGACTTGTAAACTAAGGTATTTCATCGAGCGCATGATGCGCACAATAGAGTCGCACGCAATAAGAGAAAGAAAAAGAAAGCAAATATGATAAAAGAAAATAGAAAAAGTAGGACAGAAAGATTGTGATTAAGTTTGTCTTAATTATTTATAAAAGTGAAAACATGAACAAATATACATTGTGATTTTTGAGGTTGTAGCTTAATTTCCCGATACCGCCCAAAAAAAATTCCGAATTTTACCTCAAATCGACGGGTTTAGTTTTCTTCCCTTCATCTCACTTTGTGAATAAAGTCCCTTATCTTTCCATGCACCTCTAACCATCCCCTTCAAATCACACCACATTACACATGAATCACATGATATAACATGATCTGTTATCAAGTATTTGTTTTTTTGGCATTTCATGATTTATATTTATCACGGATGCGGAGGGTGTTGTGTGATATTCTGGTAGCCACGTTTTGACGTGGACCCTTTGACAAGACCTTTTTTAATTGTAGCAGACAACTGTCTCTCATTATCGTTTCGAGTTTTCTTTCTTTTATTCATCCATTTTTCTATTTACATTTAGCATGGTACCAAAAATTTCAATAGTAGGAAATTTTTTTATTGATAATAAAAAGAAAGTTACAAGTAATCAAATGGGACATAAATCTTATATCTCACAATTTTTTTATATTTAATCATAAAGACGTCGCTCATGTTATGAAATGGCAATGACATAGCACTTGCTTTTTGAATTGAAATTTCATAAAATTATAGGGTACCATTTTGCTTAATTATAACAAATGACACGCAATTTTCTCTTGAATACTCAAATAGGAGGGAAAAAGAAAACATTTTCCTATCAAACTTACGTCGCATTAAGATTCAAACCAACTAATCTTAACTAATGTGGCATTTAGCTTCCTAATTTGACTTTGAGATCTTCCCAGTTACCACTTTAAAATTCATGTAATATGCTACAACATTAATAGCAAAGTTCCCCATAAAATAGGTAAAAAAAAACTGGTGAATTGCTTCTTAAAGTATGAAGTATTAAAGAGTAATGTTACATAAACCAAATTTGCGAATCATGCGATGCGTCACAAATACAAAATAAGCACATTAATCGACATTTAAGTAATAATCCAATCATCAACAACCACGTTATATAGTTTAAAATTTTTAATTTAAATAATTGATCTCTCTAGCATTTCCCAATATTAAATATATAGACATCATTAGATCGTATGAAATTGGAAGTGCAAGAATGGGGCAAACAATCAAGTTTTACCTACTTGGTCTTGCCCACACCATGTCATGTGCTCCATCTGCACGTCTCATTGCAAAACGATCGTCTCAATTTCTTGTCGTATTTTTAAATATACGAAACCACGTTAGAGACTTTCGAGTTTGACACCTTCACAATCAAAGACTAAAAATAATGTTAAAAAGAATACGTACAATTTTCATCCTTGATTTTTATTGTCAATATCATTAAAGATTAAAAGTCATATCCGATTTGTTTTATTATTCCCAAGAGTGTTACTATTTGAGCTATATTTTCCGACCACATTGAAGGAAAACAATGAAAAAAGTTAAAACAACTTATCAGAGTTTTTATCTTATTCAAGGAGTCGAGCTTAGTAGTGTAGGTTTGTAACTAAGCAAAATATTAAGGTGATTAGTAATAGTGAAGTCCGAGTCAGGTGGGTAAACATGTTTTGAAATTTGTTCACAAACCACTGTATAGGGTGTGAGGTTGTAGTAACCACACCCTATGCTCATGAACAAAGTTGAAAATTTTCTTTAGTGGGGGCGAACTTAACCTCTAGTTATGGTGAAAAAAATTCATCATAAGAAAATATCCTCTATACTTTCATTGCATTTTCTTTTTTTCTCAAACTTCATTAAGCCACAACCTGTAGGAATTGTTTTACAATAACGGGCTATCTAAGAATATAAACAAAAAGTAGTAAAATTATGATATATTCAAGCCACATATGTCGTTTTATTTATACTCACTAATATGATCAATATGTCATTTGCACCTTCTATAATACCGTATTTCTTTTTCCCTCACAAAACTCCACTGGGGTTGCTGCCCCCGTTAAACCATAGCCGTCTCCGTCCGTACATTTGCTGCTCGGGTTAGTAAGGCACGGCATTCTCTACCGGTGGGTGGCAAACCAACTATCTTATTGAAGATAAAAAAAATTAACTAATAAAAAGTTTGAAGGGAGATATGGAAGCCCAACTAATCAGTTTAATTTTCATATGCCCAGCTAATTTATCGAGTCCACATTATTTCATTGCATAACTTTTCAATCTATCGATATTAAAACAAAATTAATTCCTTTAATTCTTCCCTTTAGTAAACCCTAGACCATCTTTCCACACACTAGGACACGAATCCTCGTCCAAACACACTATGTACGGTGTACCAGATGGTCTCTATATAAAGAATTTTTTCAGTGTGCTGAAAATAAAGAGTTGAAATATAAATACTCGAATGAGGATCATTTCCGGATCCTCTTTGTGAGGATCTCGAGAATCCTCAAATCGTGTCCGTTCATCATACATCGTGCAATCAGTTTTTGTCAAGTCTTGTTCATGTTTAATTTTAAATAAAAGTATTTAAAATAATTTCTAACTAAATGATTTACGATAAACGAACATAATTTGAAGATTCTTAAAATTCTCGTAAAAATGATATAATCCTCATTCATAAATACTCCATCCATTAACAATAAGTGACGCAACACATCGATTTCTAAACTCGCTCTAGTTTAAATTATACAAATTTTTACAAACTTTATCGAGAGAATCTTTCATTGATTTGACACCACATTGATTCTTTTGTACCGTGAAGATTTGCCTTGTTTGCAAACCATTTCTAGGGTTTTGTTTGCTCGAAAATTTGGTGCTCCGACAAGTCTTCGTCGGATTCTGTTTGTGAGGATCTTAAGAATTTTCAAATTATATTTATTAATCGTACATTATAGAGTTAGAAATTATTGTAATTTTTTTATTTAAAATTGAATATAAACAGTACTTGATAAAAACTGACCGCATAATGTAAATGAACGGATATGATTGAAGGATCCCGAGAATTCTCACAAAGAAGATCTGACGAGGATCCTCACTCCTCGACAAAACAACACGTAAGTTTCTTGGATTTTTGTAAGGTAATTTTTTTTTTTTTAAACGTCAGTTTAATGAAAGAGGTCTCAAGTTTAAATTCACAGTTTTTTTTTTCTTACTCTTGAGTTTGTAATCCCTAAATTAATAAGTAAAATAAGGATTGGATGATTGGTTCATGAGCTTATATACAACTCAATATCGAGAGGTTTTTCATGTGCCAAGAATTCGACTAGTAAATCAAGTGTAGTAATACAATTGATTGAAAACTTGAAGAAAAAAAAAATTAACTAATTGTATTATTACAATTGGGATATCGGGCCACGTTCCTGGCACACTAATAAATTTCTCCTAAAATGTCCTTTAGCCATTGTTCATTTGGAGAAATTTTTTATTATAACCGGAATATGGACAATACACCATATGTTTTTATATAAATTGTGAGAAATTTTATTTTTCAAGTTATTAACTTTTTAACACATATATTCTATCATATCATTTCTTGTTCTGATCATACTGAAAAATCTCTTGTCCTCTTGTACACGCCTTATTTCTTTCTCTCTCCATCTAAATTGGACAACTACCAATCCACTCTTTAGGTCCCCAATCTCCATGCTCATTCCTCACAGTCTCTCCTCTATTCAAACCCCATTTAAATTATTTCTCTCACTCATCTCTCTCTCAATTTCTACTTGCAGAGAGAGACGCCAAACAACATGGACACCACCAACAACACTTCCTACGCTCCCTTGCCGGGAGAAGACCCCTCTCCCGCCGTCCCTTCGCCGACTCATCGGAGACCCTTTAAGGGTTTTGCCGTGATATTCTCCTCCGTCATATTTCTCCTGTCATTGGTCACATTAGTTATCAACCGAGGACCGGGGTCGCCGCCAAAAACAGTGCCAGAACAACCGGATCACCACCACCAATACCGGCCAGCTTCAACCAGTTCAGAGACGAGGTCGTTTTCAGTGCCTAGAGGAAAATTGGAAGGAGTATCGGCCAAATCGTACCCTCATTTTTCAGAGGAAGCTTCATATAATTGGACAAATGCCATGTTTTCTTGGCAAAGAACTGCATTCCATTTCCAGCCAGAAAAAAATTGGATAAATGGTAGGTGCAATTACAGCTTGAACTTTTATTTTTGTTAATCACAAGCTCTCTCTATTATTTTTATTTTTTATTTTTTTAAATTTATTTTCGAGTAACACCAATGGTTTAGTGAGATTTGTGTCCATGATTAACTTTCTTAATTGGACTTGATTCCAAATACGCTTTTGGACTTTCTTCTTTTGAATTTCACTGTTTAATTTTGTAATCCTAATTATGTTGGACTAATCAAATTTGTTTTAATGTGTAAATCTTGTTCTTTTGGTGGGGGATGCTGGTTTCTTGTACTTCAGATCCGAATGGTAAGTTCTTAAACCAAAACTCTTTCTGTACCTTCTTTTTGTTAGTATTTTTTTTATAAATATCAGAATTAACCATATTGTAATGTTCTTTTTGTTATGAAACTATATATGATCTTATGGAAATTGCATGGGATTATCTGATTTTATCTGTACTTGTCTATTAGTAGACATGTCCTGTAGAAACTGTAATTAGGTTAGTTGACTAGTCTAGTGTATCTATTTTTTATAGTAAAATTATTTTTTAGTGTGACGATAACATCATTAGGTAAACAACACAAGTGGTCATAACTTTTTTAGGGTACGTATCCACTTGTACTAGATGTTTGATGTTTCCAACCGTATTTCTGTCAAAAATAAATTTCGACCCGTCACGAATTGCGGACAAATCAATCGAGAGGTGGATTGTCTGCCTTTCTATTTCTATACTTTCTTCATATCTTCTATTTCTATACTTTTCTTTATGCTTTTCTGTGATATGTAATCATGGTTAAGCTACGTTAACATTTTATATTAATTTTTTATAGAAATAATAAAACAAAAAATAACAAAAATATAAAATGTAATGTTGACATAATTTAACCGTAATCATGCAAACAGAAGGACAAAAAAAAATGAAAATAATAAGGCAGACAGTCCACGTCCATCAATCAACGCGGACAATGGACGAGTACACAATTAGGGGCCCGCTCTTGCCTAGCTAATACCAAAACAAAACCCAGCCACGTGGCACACATATACCCACATGTAGTTCCTTCTAGATGTGATTTTTTGGTATTTTGTAGATGTGATTTATTCAGTAATTTAGCAACGTGCCCATCCGCCACCGTCATTTGATACCGTTCACGATAACGGTGGCAGACAAGATGCACCTGCCATTCAAACGTAATAAGATTTTTATTTTTTTATTTTTGTTCTATTTGAACGATCATGGTTAAGTAATGTTAATATTTTATATTAATTTTTTATAACGAGAGAAAGATAAAATAAAAAAATGTGAGAAGAGAATGAAAAAGGATGGAAAGAAAACGGAAGAGAATTCTAGTTGGATTCAAACTTTCGAACGACGAAGTTTAGTGTATGTGGTGGGGCCCTTGTGTTTCTCAAGTCAGATATCACATGGTGTCCGGGGTTGTTTTGTTGTAATTACAAAAATTATTAACAATTTAATTAGCTGAACTTCTACGTTTGTGTAGGGCCATTGTTTCACAAGGGATGGTATCACCTGTTCTACCAGTACAACCCGGACTCAGCTGTGTGGGGCAACATCACATGGGGTCATGCGGTATCAACGGACATGATTCACTGGCTCTACCTCCCGCTCGCCATGGTCCCCGATCGATGGTTCGATGCAAACGGGGTGTGGACCGGGTCCGCCACCCTCCTCCCTGACGGCCAAATCATAATGTTGTACACTGGCAGCACCAATGAATCCGTGCAAGTACAAAACCTCGCCTACCCCGCCAACCTATCGGATCCCCTCTTACTTGATTGGGTCAAGTACGAAGGTAATCCGATTTTGACTCCGCCATCCGGGATCGGATCCACTGATTTCCGTGACCCCACAACCGCGTGGATCGGTCCCGATGGCAAATGGCGAACTACCATTGGATCAAAATTCAACACAACTGGAATATCAATGGTGTACACCACCACCGATTTTATAAACTATGAGCTCCATGATGGGGTCTTGCATGAGGTCCCGGGTACGGGTATGTGGGAGTGCGTGGACTTTTACCCGGTTGCTATAAACGGGTCCAAGGGTTTGGACACGTCGGTAAATAACGGCGGAGTTAAGCACGTGCTGAAGGCTAGTTTGGATGACACAAAATTGGATCATTACGCAATTGGGACTTATTTTATAGAAAATGAGACATGGGTACCCGATGACCCGACTATCGACGTTGGTATCGGGCTAAGGTATGACTATGGAAGGTACTATGCATCAAAGACATTTTATGACCAAAAGAAGGACAGAAGGATCTTGTTGGGTTGGGTTAATGAAACTGATACTGAGACTGATGATTTGAAGAAACATTGGGCTTCCCTTCACGTACGTGATCATTTCTTCGACGTTTCTTAGAATGCCAATAACAGTTCTTTATATAATACATGCGTATTTAATTTTCACGAACACATTTTGCAGACCATTCCGAGGACGGTGTTGTTTGATAGCAAAACTGGAACCAATTTGCTTCAATGGCCGGTGGAGGAGATTGAAGACTTGAGATTAAACAGTACCGAATTTACTGATGTTTTGGTTGAAGCAGGAACAATTGTGCCACTTGATATTGGAACTGCTACACAGGTTTGTCAAGTATTTGAAGATTAGTCACTTAAGGCTCTTCGAGCAATGCTCGAGACTAACTGAGCACTGCTCGAAACCCCTTGAGTGATTAAAATTCTAGATGTCGAAAAAATGGGCTAAACGTCTTTAAGATGTTCATATTATATGTCTAATTTCTGCTACTCACTAACATTTTTCTTGCCTGAAACTGTGGACAGTTGGACATATCCGTCGACTTTAAAATCGAGTCATTGGACGCAGAGGAGAGTGTGAATGGGAGTTCAGGGTGTGGTGATGGTGCTGTAGATAGGAGCACGTTCGGACCCTTTGGCATTTTGGTCATTGCAGATGAATCTCTTTCCGAGTTAACCCCGGTTTATTTTCGAGTTACCAACTCGACCGATGGGGACGTCACGACTTACTTCTGCGCCGACGAATCGAGGTTAACTTTGATCTTAATGACTGTCAATTAGTGTTGACATGGTGTCTCTAACTTTCAGTCTGTTGTTATGTTACATCTTACATGGTGCTTGCTAATGCAGGTCCTCCAAGGCTCCTGAAGTCTTCAAACAAGTTTATGGAGGCAAAGTTCCTGTGTTGGATGGTGAAACTTATTCTGCCAGAGTGCTGGTGAGAATTTCTTTCCTTACCAAATTATATGATCTTATGCAGCGTAAAACTTCAAAGAACATCGCTTCGCTCCTCACCTCTAAGGAGTTATTCTTACTTTCATGTTAATTAAAAAACGTATTTGTGCATACGTGCCAAATTGTGAATGATAGAAGGAGCTTGAAAATGGTGATGATTCTAAATTGTTGAGAGTTGAATGTGTAGGTTGATCATTCGATCGTGGAAAGCTACGCGCAAGGGGGCAGGACGGTAATTTCATCGCGGGTTTACCCAACAGAAGCAATCTATGGAGCAGCAAGGCTGTTCTTGTTCAACAATGCAACAGGAGTGAATGTCAAGGCTACCCTCAAGATCTGGCGGCTCAACTCAGCCTTCATTCATCCTTTCCCATTAGACCAGATTTAATCAGGGACGTTAATTTAATTCTTGCAGCACGAGCAAAACTATCTCCTTCATCACCAGATGTCATTCATCACTTGGCTGCCAAGGAATCACAAATTTTGTGGCAAGCAAAATGTCGAAAATGTGCATCATTGGTGGTGTTATTGCTATTTTTTTCATTGGGTTGCCATTCAATTTGTAGCTAAAGGCATGCCCTTAAGCGATACATGTCGATTTAGATTCCAATAAGAATATATTAATAAAGTTATGCGTTCAATTACTCGACTTGAATACTGCGTATTTAAGAAAAGTAGAAATGCAAATTTCCATTACAATACGGTCTTCATAGTACTCGTGCTGCGTGATATTTTGGTCGAAGGTGATTCCAAAATTTTGATTCATTATGTTTAAGTCAAATGTATTACATTGAACTATTTGTAATTTCGTAAAGATATCAATTATGTGACTTGTTTCTTCCCTCAAATATAGTTTCATTTATGTTTTTCGTGAAGCTAATGTTGTTGTAGATGTCATTTGCCGTGTGTTCATTTTGTAGAGACAGAGATTCGCTTCGAATCTCAATGTCTATAGTCCAAAGACCTGTCAATCTGAACCACTCAGATTGATTTTAATGATTTCATTAACTTATTTTACTGGCCCACTTGCATGCAAACCAAGGAACCAGATTTTCTGGTTCTTAGATTCTAGACAGCAAGGTTCGGAGAGGATCTAAATTTGTTTTGTAGTTCGCATACGAATCACAAATTTCCTTTTACAATTGAATTTGACATTTTGGGCCCTAAAAGCCCAATTGATCCGATGCCTGTTAGTTCGGCTAGAAAAGGATTAAACTTTGAATAAAATTAAGAGCCTAGATCCAATTGACCCACTAGGTACTTTAATTGAATTCCACTTGGTATTCGACCGTTAGGTCTATTTTTTTCAAATAAATCTGATAAAAGTTTTCAAATTGTTAAGAACATGAGAAATTAAAAGTAGAAGACTGCTGGCTTGAGAGAAGGTGGCCTCTCTTGGAAAACATGGCCATTTTTTTTTTTTTTTCGGGTTTCTTTATTTTTTCAGGGGCTCAGAATGAAAAAAACTTTCTCAAAAAACGGGACTCTCTATGTACTCTCTGACACCTCACTGTTTAACTTCAATCCAGTGCTAATATTATAAAATATTTTGCCAAAACATGAGTTGAGAAAGTTAATAAAGAATTTCACTTTTAAGAGAATATGCTTAGCATTTCTCTATCAATATTTGACCCTTTCTTTTCAGTTCTGAATCTTTTTGGCAGCATCAATGCATCCAAAAACTCCCAACAAAAGAAAGAAAGATGGAATTAGCTAGTTTCTGCTTAACTTATGGATCATGGCTAATCCCTAATTAATTAATTAATTAATTAATTAATTATTTTTCTAGGGTTTTGAATGGAACCCAGCCCCATAAGTTTTACATTCTTGTTTTAGCAAGGGTTTTGTCACCGAGTTGAATTTCAGTGTCCATATGGAAGATGGAGGTTTAAGTACGAATGGGACTATTAAGCTAGCACAAATTTTGATCAAGCAACCGGCTTCATATGTCATGTGCTAAACGTTACGATTTTGTATTATATCTTAATAATGTAATACGTCCGTCTAATTGTTTTATTGACATATCTATACTATATATTAAAAATAGTTTTTGTGTTCCGGGTTTCTACTCATGAGTCACAGGTTCGAAATTCTCTTCAATTATTGTAACAAAACATTAATTATATATCCGAAGATAAGTATTCTACCACTAAAGCGTTAGTTATAAAGACGTCTTCCATTGACACTAATACTTCCCATTAATCATGATTAGACATTTGTTGGGCTTCCCTCTTCGGGAGCCTGCGTCCCGGTGTTTTTGTGCAATAAACCCCTCCGGCCGAAGACTAGTGGTAGGTGGTCCCGCAGAGCTTTCGGAGAAGGGTAGCCTAGTGTGTAAGCACAACAATGAACCGAGGCAATTTTCAAAGGGAGACAAATGGTGGCAAGCCACGATTATCCACCCCTTCTGAGAACCGTAAAGACTTACAGAAGCATTTCAACCTCCCCTGACATGATTAAGAATTTAAGACTATAAACGTGGACCAATAAATAAAAAGTGGAAAGACAACCACCTCACATTCACCAATTCCCACAATTAGCAAATGCAATTACAGCTAGGTTTATATATGCTTGTATCGCTTTCTCACCAAGAACGAACCACACTATCGACTTAATTACAATTTACATCACTAATTGGGCATATTCTCCTCAATCATTATTATCTCTATACAACTCATTTGTCCAACTAAAACTTTTCACTTACCACGATCACTTTTTACAAAGGAATGTTACACTTATCACATTTTTCTTACCATATTTGTATCACATTTCTAATAAATAAAGGGTCTACCAACACATGTGGATTTCATTTCTAATAGAAATGCGGTACAAATGTAGTATGAAAAATGTGAGCTCAAATCTTTTGCACCCATATTGTGCGTGGTCTCTCTTTGATCTTTATCATTGATTGACATGTGTTAATAAACTTAAATCTCTTTAATGTTGTTGTCATAAACTTAATACGTGTCAATAAGCCACACAAAATATATTCAAAAGATTTGATTTCGAAAATGTGGTAAGAGTAGCATTTTTGCTTTTCACAACAAATTAGTCATAACTAGATATCAAACTTATTACAAATATATATTAGTTTTTTCATCAATATGACTCGAACTTGAATTTTTCTTCAACTAAATCCATACAAATACTACTAAACGAAATGCTAGTTGGTCATGATTAGTAATACGTAAAGCTATTCTTGTTCGGTTGGCTACAATTCATTCAAATAATGAGGAATTTTGAACAGTCGTTGATTATACTTATACGAGTCTATCACACTCATCACATAATAAAATCATAAATATATACAACTGATGATACGATAAAATTCACTTTAAACAGCTAAGAAGTCATCAAATGTAGTCAATAGTGTGAGATGGAATTTTAAAAAATGCCATATATATAGCACAAGGATCTGTACATGTGGTCGCTTTTGCAGAGGTTGATTTGGGAATGTTTGCGCGAGGCGCCGAAACTCGTGCATTTGGCCTTAGTGGGCCAGTTGTACGGGAACATACTATTCGCACCGGCAGCACCCGGTAAATCAGACACATATTCCGAATTGATTTTTTTTTTTGAAAGATTAAAATTATTATCATTTTTTTTTTGAAAGATTACAATTATTTTCTTTTTAGGGAAACTAAAAATAATATTCGAATATTCAAAATAATATAAGAACATTCCCATCATCTCGTTAAATTGTATGTTAAAGATATTCATATTTTTTTTTTATAAAAATTTAGGGTTGAAGTATGCAAAGAAGTTGCATAATTAGTTGCTGTAAATCAATTTGATCATTCTATTATGATGCTGTTAATTATTATGTTAGTGTGTTGACAAGACACACATGAGGAATCAAATTGATTTTGCATTAACTAATTTAAGAGACGACATTGATTGATTTTGAAATTGAAGAACCAAAATGAGAAGTTTAGTTAATTTCAAAAACCATTTGTAATAAAAACCATTGTTTCTTAATGATTTATTTTTAGTATCAAATTGTTGTCATAAATCCATAATTAATTTTTGGTATGTAAAAAAGACTATCATTTTTTTATCAATGGTGAGTATAATGAAAAGATTGGTGGTGACTAAATAAGGCAGTAAGATTATTTCCCCTGTTATTCTCATCTCATATTCTTTTCCCTCTCATTCTCATCTCCTTCCCACCCACCCCTCCTCTCATAGTTTCTTTTTCTCTTTCTCTTTTTATAAAAAATCAATACAAGATGTTGGCATGACTTAATAATAACCGTTTAATTATGAAGGGAGAGAAGGGGAGAAGGATTAGGAGGGGAGAGAATCCTTCTCTTAAATAAGGGGCTTGTATTTAATTTAGATTTTAAAGGTGTTATAAACTCAGGAAGTTTATTAGAGCTTCGTAGATTCTATGTGAATTTTAATTCAAATAACTGAAAATATAACTTTAGCCCTTGAAACTCAAGTTTCTTTACATAAAACCTGACATAGTTTTTTTTTTTCCTTGAATAAAACCCATGACTAGGCTCCACATAAGCAAATTAATTAATTTTGTTTGCCATTACACATTTTGTGACATCCCACGTCGCCCAGGGGAGTGATCCTTAAATGCATATTCCCATCCTTACCTAGCACGAGGCCTTTTGGGAGCTCACTGGCTTCGGGTTCCGTAGGAACTCCGAAGTTAAGCGAGAAGGGGGCTAGAGCAATCCCATGATGGGTGACCCACTGGGAAGTTGCTCGTGAGTTCCCAAAAACAAAACCGTGAGGGAATGGTAAGCCCAAAGCGGACAATATCGTGCTACGGTGGTGGAGCGGGCCCGGGAAGTGATCCGCCCCGGGTCGGGATGTGACAAATTGGTATCAGAGCCAATCCCTGGCCGGAAATGTGCCGACGAGGACGTCGGGCCCCTAAGGGGGGTGGATTGTGACATCCCACGTCGCCCAGGGGAGTGATCCTTAAATGCATATTCCCATCCTTACCTAGCACGAGGCCTTTTGGGAGCTCACTGGCTTCGGGTTCCGTAGGAACTCCGAAGTTAAGCGAGAAGGGGGCTAGAGCAATCCCATGATGGGTGACCCACTGGGAAGTTGCTCGTGAGTTCCCAAAAACAAAACCGTGAGGGAATGGTAAGCCCAAAGCGGACAATATCGTGCTACGGTGGTGGAGCGGGCCCGGGAAGTGATCCGCCCCGGGTCGGGATGTGACACATTTTGCATTTTTCATATGCCTAAAATACCCCTAATTACAGTTTTAATGTATACATTTAATTCTATGCAGATTTGAAGGGAGGGATTAATGAAAAAAAAAGCACTAATGTTATACTTTCCTTACGATTTAGTAATTGTTTTTCAAATTTTCATATAATTAGACTTTTTAATTTAATTGTGTCATTTTCTTACCAAATGAAAATCTGAAAAGGGCACTATAATATGTCTTTTACATACAAAATATAGGTAAGTTATTTGGACATATGTATTAGTACTAAAATTTTCCTAGTATATGTAATAATACATGCAAAATAATTTACCTATAAAATAAAAATGTTATTTGATTTAAAATAAATTTATGTATACTTTACAAAATAATATGGGTAAATTTGACACACCCCGACCAAGATCAGGGCATGCTGGCTGTCACGTGGAAGTGACGTAACCATATGCACAGTGCGGAAGCTAATAAATAATAATAAAAGTACGAATAAATAAAAACCAGCTATACACAAAGTAATAACATACATGTGCAAGCGTAAGTGTGAGAAACAAAGTTCAGAGCACAGAAGACCTAGTGCAGTCCAGGAGAAACAACACTAAATAAACACACCCAAAGGTGGTCCTACACCAGTGATAATCTGTCAGATAAGCTGGGAAAATGCTCTGGGGAGCCACCAAAAGCGCTAGCCAAACTAGAACCTGGAGGGGCGCAAAACAGAAAGCATGAGTGGGCAAAAACAAAGCTTTTCGAAAATCATTTCATAAACAAAGTTCTAACCCCTCGCCGTAAAACCTGTATACTTCCCAAAAAAATAGAGTATACATACATATATATATATATATATATATAAGTCATGATCAGAAATATGCCATGCCAAAAGCCTCAAAATAAAATGCCAGTACTCAGGTAATGCTAAACAATGCCATGTAATATGTTAGCCGGAGGCACCTAATGTGACCTGTACGGCTGAATCTAGATCTCAAATCTCCAACTCACTAACTATACCTGCACACGAGTCGGAACCACCTAAAGTGGTCTGTACGACAGGACTGAGTGTGTAACAAGTACGCTCAAGTGCTACGATCACGTGAAGACTGGGCGAATAATCGCGAGTCACCTTCGAGTCGGAACTACCTAAAGTGGTCTGTACAATAGGATTGTGCACCTAACTTGGATCCAAGATGAGCGTGTGGTGCAGGAAGTGAACATCACGTGAAGGACTGTGCCCAACTCTGGGCGGGAGCACTAACACCGGAGGTGCAGGTTATGAGCTCTCTATGCATTTCAAATCACTACTGAACATAAATATAAACCATAACTTACCTGACACTTACCTGTGCGTTTGCAACACCAAACATATGTATATATATACAACTAATAATGCATAATCAAATAGCAAACATAATGCGTGGCATATAAACTTATAAACGTTTCATTTCACTTTCTGGGAAAAACATAAGTATATAGGTATATACGGAAAACCAAAAGCCCACTCACTGGTAAGTCGAAGGGTCGTAACCCCCTTGCCTCGAGTGACCGCACTCGTCCTCGGGATAGGTCTCACCTATATGCGAAACAACTATAAAAACGTTAATTTTAAAGCACATAACCAACCATACGAAATAACTTCTCATACAATGCTCAAATGGGGTGTATGAATACACCAACGTGATCTACTCAACCTCAGGAACATCCCCATATTTTTAAAATAATTTTTCGACGCCGCATGCGCCCCCACGCGCAGGCACGTGCCTGGCACACTGACGGCGTTAGGAATATTCCATTAACTCTGACGGATTCCCTTAACGCCGTTAGGAATATTCCGTCGTCTTCTTCGTCCAAACTCCGGCGCCGTCGCTAGCGGCGAAAAACCAGAAAAAATTCAAAACTTCGTATCTCACTCGTTTTTCAACCAAATTTCACAAAATTGGTACCAAAATGAAGCTTACAACAAGAGAAACAAATCCATACCACTTTCAAGCACTAAAACCCACGGAATCTCACCGGGAAAACACCACCAACTTCGGCCAAACCTGCAACTCACGATCCCGACGTCCAAAACCTTCAAACGAACCCGAGCCTCCTAAGGACCTCACCAAGCTTCCTACAAGCTTGAAATTCCAAAAAACACAAGAATTAACGTGTGCATGAACAGTGACCAAATCGGGGGATCCCAAGTTCGACGTGAAAACGAAGGTATCCTTACCTGAAATGAGTATGGTTGAACTCCTAAGGACCTCACGAGCACAACTGTGTAACTTGTTTCCTTGATCTGTGAAGGTTTCAAGGGTTTGTGGTGTTGTCCGTACAAAAAGATAGGAAAGGGAGAGAGAGAGAGAGGCTCGGGACAGGGCAGAGAGAGAGAGGGGAAATGAGTGTGGTGTGTGTGTGGTCCAAAATCAACCAAACAAAACCCAAAAATGACCACACAACGAAACAAACATACTAGGGGCAAAACCGTCATTTCACCCTTACGGTACAAAAAGTTCGGGACGGGCTGTCACAAAATTATTGCACACATACATATTAGTAATAAAATGTACCCAATATACATAATAATGCTTGCAAATAATTCACCTACAAATAAAGGAAATTTGATTAAAAATAATAATATATCTACTACTTTTTGTTTATGAATTTCAAATTTCCTTTTTTTTTTTTTTTCAAACATAATGACTTACAATATAATTTACCTTATTGTTTAATCTTATAAAAGAATAATGTATCTACTGTTTTATTTTAATGGAGATAATTTTTCTTAGTTTATCACTTATGAAATAATTTAGGCAATGTTTAACTTTACCAAAATAATGTAACTACTATTTTAATTTACCTAGAAAATAAATGTTATTTGATTCAAAATTAATTTACCTATATTTTACATGTAAGTATAGATAAATTATTTTTAACATGCAATATAATAACAAATAAAAAATGTCTAATGTATGTAATAAAATAATTTGCCTACAACATAAAAGAATATTAATTGGTTCTTTTTTTGTATGTGTGTGTATACATATATCTGTGTTACCAATATTTGTGATACAAGAAAGGTAAAATTTCCATATGGGGTTAATTGCTACACATAATTAGGGTGAGTAATCATATATATTGACATATTTATTGACATATTTAGGGTTTGTGGCATACGCTGTAAATATTTTGTAATAATTGATTACATATTTGTCTACATGGTAGTCTATTTGAAATTTGGGTTTTATTTGAATGTGTAATACTATGTGGGTACTTGTTTAGAAAATAGGAGTTTCAAGGGCCTTTCTCTAAATAACCCTTCAAATAATTAGAAATCTTAGGGAGGGAGGGTTGCTTTTCTAAAGCCTAAAAGACACTATAAAATCGCTCCGAATCAATCATCTTTTAAAATACTTTAAAATTAAGAAGAAATACACCCAGATCTCTATGAAATTTTATAAAAAATTAAATTAAATTTTTTTACTGAATATGCATAGACTTCTATATATTCACTCAGATTCGTATTAATCTTTTAAAATCTTTTAAATTCCTATTAAATACAACTCCCTAAATTTGAATAGATTTGAGAAAAACAATAAAATTAGAAATCCAACCGGTTGAGGCGGTCACCTGTCACCCTCCTTAATATGCGCGTAAAGCCAAAAATTTCGAGAAACGGAAGTGGTTGTAGCATTCCACAGTGCGTGACGAAGAACAAAACTTCCTCTCCTCTCTTCGTCTTCACACTCTCAAAACCTCCATTTCTGCTCTCTCTCTCTCTCTCTCTACTTTCTCTCTCCTCCTTGATCATGTAAAAGAAGTCACCAAATCCCAGAAGAAAATCGACTTTGATTTCATCGCTTTTGCATACAAACTTACAGTTGCAAACTCTCATGGCGGCCCTGTCTGTGTTCTCTCTGTTCGCTTTGTTTTCACTGACCCACATTGCTCTTCTCTCGACTCTCTGTTTCGCCGCAGACCCCTTCGTCTTCTACGACTTCCGCGTCTCTTACATCACCGCCTCTCCGCTCGGCGTTCCTCAACGGGTACGATCTTTTCATTTGGTTTTTACTCTGTTTTTTTTTACGGCTGAATGATTGATGAAATGCCTTTTTAATTTAAATTTTGGCCATGGTTCTATTGAAAATATTATTTTATACATTTTTCTTCATGGGTTTGTGTATTTTTGTGATTTATCGAGTAAATCTGCGGTATTTGCTGTATGTGGGTTTATATCGGTGACGAGGGTTTTAGTGACAGTGAGGTTGATTAAGAAGAATATTTATAGATCATTTTGATGCCGGTTTACGGGGTTTCAGCCATACTTGCTTGATTTTGCAGTGCATTCATGGATTATTTCTGGTCCTGATAACGGGGGTTTTAGTGGCAGTGAGGTGGATTGGCGGTTTAAGAAGAGTACCTATAGATCATTCGATATAGGTTTTCGGGTTTTCAGCTATATTTGCTGGATTTTGCAGTACATATTTATTATTCATGGGTTATTTGTGTCCTGATACTGAAATTTTATTGTTCTAAAACTCTTGTGCCCAAGGGTTTTACCACCCCTTACGCGTATATTTTTCGTTTATGTTTGGATGATTAGTGTAGATTTTAGGCCATGTGTTGTATATTACAACTTACATTGTTTGGAGTTTGAGCAATTTTTGAAGTATATCAGAATTTGACTTGCAATACCTGTTTTAATTGGAATTTTGATTGCAGGTTATAGCAGTTAATGGGCAGTTTCCAGGTCCTGCTATCAATGCTACTACAAACAACAATGTTGTTGTTAATGTACATAATGAATTGGACGAGAATCTCCTAATTACTTGGTGAGGCTTTTGTTCAAATTTCATTGTATTTCATGAATGGGACGTTTTTGAGATGTTTGTGGTGAATTCTTTGACAGGTCTGGGATTCAAATGCGGCGGAATTCATGGCAGGATGGTGTTCTTGGCACAAATTGTCCAATCCCTCCTTCGTGGAATTGGACTTTTCAGTTTCAAGTTAAGGACCAGATCGGGAGCTTCTTCTACTTTCCATCTCTTAATTTGCAGAGAGCATCTGGAGGTTTTGGCTCCTTTCATATTAATAAAAGGCAGACAATTGAAATTCCTTTTAATCAGCCTGCTGGTGATATCTTCATTACTATCGGTGACTGGTATACACAAAACCATACGGTCAGTATTTCTTGTTGTGTAAGTATTTTCATGTGAACAATGTAGTTTAAAGTACATGACTAACCTCCTCCTTATTCCTTTCCTCTGATTTTAGGCACTGAGAACTGCTCTTGATGCTGGAAAAGATCTCGGGATGCCGGATGGAGTTCTTATCAATGGGAAGGGGCCTTATCAATACAACAATACCCTAGTACCTGATGGAATTCAGTATGAAACCATTAATGTTGATCCAGGTATATATTTTAAAGGCTTTTGCAATCATTTCCATCCTACCTCTCGACACCCTCCTTTTTCATATTCACTTTGTTTTCACAGGTTATCTTGTTCTCTGACCATGAATATATAAGCTTTGTAATTGGTCCTTATAAGTTTTGCTTCGTTTTGTTTCAAATCATTATTGTTTGTTTATCAACATTTGTTGATAATTACATTCTACTATCATGCTTCTATGCACTACCTGTCTATCTTTGAAAAATTGAAGTGTTTTTTCCCTTATAAAGATCACCAATGTCGATATAGGATTTCCTAGTTTTCAGAATGGGAGACATGAAATGGTGAAACATGCGGTGCGATATTATTACTTCTGTGATATATTTTGTATTCTCTTGGATAAATGTTTCAAATTATTGTGTTCTGCAGGAAAGACATATAGAATACGTGTGCACAACGTTGGTATTTCAACAAGTTTGAACTTTAGAATTCAGAATCACAATCTGCTTTTAGCTGAAACAGAGGGATGTTATACAATGCAACAAAACTATACGAAGATTGATATTCATGTTGGACAGTCATATTCATTTCTTGTTACCATGGATCAGAATGCCAGTAGTGATTACTACATCGTTGCAAGTGCGAGGTTTGTAAATGAATCACTTTGGCAAAGGGTTACGGGCATTGCTGTCTTACACTATTCCAACTCTAAAGGACCAGCAAGTGGCCCTCTCCCTGACCCTCCCAATGACTTTTATTACAAGAAGTGGTCGATGAACCAGGCATTGAGTATCAGGTTTGTTTTTGAAGATTTAGATTCCTTGAAGATGTTGAATGTTAAAAGTTTGCTTATAAGGATCAGTTCTCTTGTCTTTAATCAAACTTTCAGTTCTCGACTTCAAATTACAGAACTATTTAGATCACTGCAATAACAGATGATTCAGTTAGATGCTTCACATTACACCTTAACCGTTCAGTTTTAGGTAAAGTCTCAGAGTAGTTGGTTACTAGTTCATTTGTCTGAAGTCTTTGGCTTTTAATTGCTAGGCAAAATGGATCTGCAAGTGGGGCTCGCCCTAATCCTCAGGGATCATTTCACTACGGTCAAATTAATATCACTGATTCATACGTGATAAAGACTGTTCCACCACAGACAATTGGTGGGAAACTGCGTGCTACGCTAAATGGAATCTCGTTTGGCAACCTTACTACACCAATCAGGCTTGCTGATCAGAATAAAGTTGGAGGAGCCTATAAGCTTGATTTCCCCAATAAGCCACTTAATAGAACCCCACGAACAGACATATCTGTCATCAATGCTACATATAAGGGTTTTATTGAAATCATTTTCCAGAACAATGACACCACAGTGCAGAGTTTCCATTTGGATGGATATTTCTTTTTTGTGGTTGGGTAAGTTCTGTTTTCATTTGCATCGTTTCATATCTGCTTCTTTTAAAACGGTCGGTGTTTAGAGAAAGTAATTTGATGTGTGCAGGATGGATTATGGAGATTGGACTGAAAACAGCAGAAATGGATATAATAGGTGGGACGCGGTTACTCGATGCACTGCACAGGTTTGTATTTTTATCAGATTATCTGCTTTTCTTATTACCTTCTGCTTTTCAGCAGGCTATGCCCGGTCTTAAAAATTCTAGAGAAGGAACTAAATGTAAACTCTAGAAAGAAGAAGCATGATGGTCCGTGTGGCAAATATTTTGGTTATACATTCGAGTCAAATGCAAATGTTTAGATGTTTGCGAGGTTCGCTTTAGCGTGTGATTTCTGAAATGAAGGCTTCCAGTCTGTTCATATGCTTGTTTTCTGTCTTGCATTAAGTGTTTCTGTTTTGTGATTGTGTAGGTTTTCCCTGGGGCATGGACAGCGGTGTTTGTCTCGCTTGACAATCCCGGAGCGTGGAATCTTAGAACTCAAAACCTTGATAGATGGTATCTTGGCCAAGAGACATATCTGAGAATCGTCAATCCAGAGGAGAAAGGTGAAACAGAGTTCGGTGTGCCCGATAATGTTCTGTATTGCGGTGCTCTAGCCAGCAGACAGAAGTATGCTTAACAATTCTCATTCTCTCTATCTCCCTCTCTTCCTCTAGATGATAACTTTCATTCTAATATTCGTTCTTTGGCATCTTCAGGGAACAGAAGCACTCTTCTGCAACATCAATTCCCGGGGGAAATCGGAGGCTGTTCATCTCTCTGCTAGCCGCGTTCTTCGCTTTGGTCTGTACTTTTAGATGATGAGCTCATTAATGGCGACAGTTGATGCCGAGCAGTGGCGGCTTTTTCGTGCTGAATTGTTGGAGGGTCGAAATACATGTCATGGGTGGTACATTTTGGGTTTTGGGTGGTTTTAGTGACAGACATTTGCTGGTTTCGTAGTTTTCTGCGGCGATACTTCCCATACCATAGCGTTGTAATAGTTCCTTTCGGATCCAACATTCTTTTGTGCGTCTCTTTTGAAATTATTATGTCGACTCATGATGTTTAACGCCAACATTCTCAATCAATATTATACCATTTGACTTCGTTTTACCCAAGTTTCCCATGTGTTTTTCTTATGATGAATTGTTTATCCTATGAGTTTGCCCTTTAACAATGTGGGCCTTGACCGGCACCTAAGTTCCATGAAGATGTTGGAACGTCTAATTGTGCATGTGTTTTTGTAATCATGATATATCTTCGTCGTCTTATGATTTGTCGGTAAGTTATTGTCTCACCAACTAGCTAATCAAAGCACGAACCCCTCCTCGGGCAGGTTCCTTCTTTTGCTTCTTAGCCTACGGTGCTGTTGTTCTCCTGCTTGAACTGGGATTCCAAACCAGCTTCTACTCGATAGATTGGGGGATTCAACTGAGTTCTAATGGGGGTGATCCACTCTTCTATTGGTTTAGTGCAGTCACTTTGTAATCGTATAAAAAGAAATCTTATACCATGTCAAAATTTTGATTAGAAAAGTGCTTTTTAAAAAAGTACTTGAAGTGCTTCTTAGATTCATTTTAATCCATTAGATCAACTAAATTAGTTTATTACATTCGTTCGATCCTAGCAACGGCTTCATGTGGTAAGGGTGGGGACCGGATTCAGAAAGGGGTTAAATTTATAGGGTTAATTGAAGAACATGATAGGAGTCACATGGATAAGTATGATGTGGATTAATTGTTTGTGGGCGTGCTTCTGCACATTACTTATGAGTACACTGGAGCTATCATCCTAACTTCTTTCGCAAGCAAGAATTTGATAAATGTATAAGACCCTAATTGCATATAGACAAAATTGGAGCAACAACCTCTTAATTTAGCCCCACTTGGAGCTTTGGTCCCTGAACTAGAAATCTGTGATTATTGGGCGTTGAACTTGTTATAATGTGGAGTAATGGTTCTATCGGTTGACTCCATTATATTCTTGTTCCAAAGGAGTTTAAAGGGGCTTTAATGGATAGAAGTTCTAACGGAGTTATCAAAAAAAGACCATTGCTCCATGTTATAACAAGTTAGACGACTAATCCTCACGGATTTCTAGTTTAAGGACCAAAACTCTAATTGAGTTAAAATTCAGAGACCATTGCTCCAATTATCTCTTCTTGCATGTATTACCACCTTCTATAATCTCGTTCTATTCATGTAATGGGTATGGGTAACACTCTCTTCTGCACGGATTACTTCTTGTTTTAACTAACGATAAGTTATTCACTTACAATTGGTGGTTAACTTACCCAAGTAAGTCAAAATAGGCCACAATGTAGTATCTAACTCACTACAAATTTATATCATCATATCCTCGCATCTATATGAGTCGATCATGAAATCTGAATGTCGTTAAACCAACTGGCTATATGCTCACTTCACTTTACTTTTCCATCCTAGTATTCCTCATTGACTAAATTAATTTCTCCTCTCTCTCTCTCTCTCTCTCTCTCTCTCATGCCTAATGAGTATGTCGCAGTCGCATCAAAACTTTCATTGCTTGAAGGGGACTTTCAAGCCATGGCTTGGCAACAAGTAAATAATTAAATGGTCTATCCAAATAAATAGGTAGCTTGCATACCATTGCTACAAACTAACACAGGGGTATCTAATAAAGCTCTCCAATCCCTACTATATATATAGAACTGATCTATATTTAGCAACTGGGTGTAATTTATGCTTTGGTGCAAATTGCCTCCGGCTTATCTTTGTCACACATCCACGATCCCCCATATGTAGGTTAGTAGTTCATGTTCTTTTCTATGTTTTTTTTTGTTTTTTGTTTTGAAGAAGTTCCAAGTTCCAATTTCCAAGTTTTAAGTATTAAGCTCAGCTTCTTCTACTGTCAATATATCAAGGAAAGCTTGGCAGTCTTTGGGTCTTCGGATCCATAGTCATCTGGGGCGGTTGCATGTTTCATTTTCATATAGGAATTAGTGTTTTTCATTTCAAATGCTCATGCTAGTAGCTAGCTTAGAACTTGAGCATTTAATTATCGATATTAAAACTATTTAGACAAAAAAACTGACACACTTGTTGACACATTGTCTAATAAAGGAGGGCGCTACTATTGTACATGAGTCTCACTAGTATTAGAGGGTGTGTCTGCAAGTGTGTTATAAGTTCGTGTGTCCAACTAGCATCACCCTTTAATTATGGTGAGAATAATGAGGAAAATGAAACTTCGCTATTGTATAAGAGACTATGACATGTGGCGATGTGTATAATTTGCGTGTTATATCTAAGCACACTCTGCCAGCACTTAAAACCTACCCTCTTGTGGTGCCGACTATATGGATATATATATATATATATATATATATATATGTGGTCTGGCTGATTGATTCAATTACATATACTTGCCTTCTACGATTTAAAAAGAATGAAATGTACTATAACTGCATTTGCCAAGCTTAACAGCAAAGCAAATATTCATCATTCACGTAACATATAACTTTATTCCGGCCCTCATATCAGATATCATGATATATATAAGTAATCGGTGCACTCGATCTTTTTCCACTAATGTTTTGTTGCTAAATTTGTCAGCACAGTAAAAAAAGAAGAAACAACCATTCTAGTGAGGCAGAAACATACTTTTTTTATTATTTTTACTTTTTAGTAAAAATAATCATTGAGATTGATATAACTCCTCACTTTGGTCCTTAAGATTGAAAATCAATCAAAGTAGTCCCTGAGTTTATCCACTGTCAATGACTCAATCATTTTAGTCTTCCTGTGAGAAATCTTCATTAAATTGAGAGTATTTTTGTCCAATCAACCCCTCTACTTACCTTTCTATTTAAGGTATGTTTTCCACGGAAGGAACAAAATGATTGATGGTAGACAAACTCAAGGACCACACCTATCGATTTTCAATGTCAGAGACCAAAGTGAGGAGTTATGCCAATCTCATGAACCATTTTACCTAAAAACCTTTTTTTCCTACAGAAATTATTGAAAATAATTTGTTATTTTTTTTATACGAGCAATAGAGGAATTCAAACTGAGGGTCTCAGATGAAATGGTGAATATTCTTAACCGAGTTACATACTACTGGACTATTGAAAAGAATTAATAATAACGACACATAACTCTGGTATATATAGTAACATTAATTTCATACGATTGACATACAAAGTGACATTTCTACAATCAATCGACCACTTGGTCGAGTTCATTAACAGCGTACATGGCTGTTAGCTATAGGTAGCACATGATAAAGCCCCATGACATGCCAATTAACAATGCTTCATCAACTTCACTTCTTCCAGCAAACTCAGCTCCACAGTCCGCTTGCTTACTAGATGTAGGAATTTCAAACTGATGACTAATTTGATGGAGTTAACTTACTACTTAAACAAACAGATGTTTAGAGTTTAATTAAGTTACAATGTTGATGCAGTAGTTTTATTATGTACAGGGAAATGTTGAGATCAATATCCTCTCGATTTTCCCTTATGTACTTAAATCCTATGATCAGTATATATATATACTACTAAATGATTAATATCATATGGTGTCACTTCCTCAATTGACAACTGGTGGTTGTCAATTTGCTGGTCCAAATGTTTGAGTATTAATCCATATTTGTCTGATACATGATATAGACATCTTATTAATAGGGCATGTAATATCATGAGTAGCTATTTCCTTTTGAAGCATCATCCTGGCTGAGCTGTGAAGCTACAAACTTGTCCAGCGCTCGCCAATCAGTCAGCTGATCTACTGCTCGCTGATGATCGTCATTACTACTGTTACCATAGACTACACCTTGAAAGTTTTGGTCTTGATCCGATGACTGAAAAGTGCAAGTGTGGTTAATGTCGATACTATATGCATGAGGTGCCATGGAGTTGGAGCTGCTTACAGCTGTGGCTGATGATGATTGAACTAGTTTCGGGCTTCCAAGAAGAGGGAGCTGGAAGAAGTGCTCATGGGGAACCTGGAAGGGCAAGTGATCAAGCTCTTTCTTGCATGGATAATTAGGAAGGTGGTGGTATGGCACCATGTTCATGTTCATAGAGCTAGAATTGTGCCCTGGTGAGTCCAATTCTGGCATGAAGGAGACTTGGTCATCGTACCAACATGGTGACTCATTTTCACTCATCTTAATTCTCATGCTTGCAATTTTCTTCTTGAACACCCTACATACAACCCATCCTTCTTCCTGCTTCAATTGCACAAGAATAGAGTATGAACACTGACCATTCAAAGTGTGCTCTCTTGTAAAAGTAATACAATACATGATCAGTGAAGATGGTACAAATATGACGGCATGTACAAATATGAGCAATTTAAATTCTTGCCTGTGGAGTTCCGTTTTCATCAGTTTCAAGGCGGTATTCATGCATAATCCAATCGGACTTTTGACCATTTGGGGCTCGACCCTTATAAAACACTAAGGTTTTCCGCATGCCAATTAAGTCATGCTTTGAATAAATGGCCTTGTCTCTTCCCGTGGCCTTCCAAAACCCTGCAGCGGTGGCTCTATTTGTTCGAGTTCCAGTAGGATACTTCTTATCTTTATGGCTAAAAAAGTACCATTCGTTTTGTTCTTCTGTCCCTATTCTGCATAGTTCTGTACTTCCAAGTTTATGTAACCGAGATATTAGTAGTTGTCCATATGAAATGCATTCTTGATTAGATAAACTGAAGTGACACCAATATTTTGATTGTGATAATGTTTATATATACCTTGAAGATCCCATGGCTCAATTTTATAGAGGTCGACATCTTTAATAACATCAAGGTCAATCCTTCTTGAAGTAACCTTCTTCCTGAGGTAGTAATCAACAAGTTCTTCATCCGTCGGATGGAACCGAAAACCAGGGGGAACGTGTGAAAAAGTTTCCATATTGTCCAGCTTTTGGTCTTCGGTCCTGAAAATTATTTGTCATACTGATCATATAGGCATGCATGCAAGTAAAGTTTCATCCTGAAACAATATTCAATCAAGTGTAAATTGTGCCAAACACAACCCTAAAGAATCACCTCAATGGAATTTAACTTCCGTTATTAAGTGTACTTTAGCCCTAATCAAATACGTGTGCATCCAAATTGTGATATCTTGCTTCAAAGTTCAATGTCAAACTCAATCAAAGTATTCACATTACTAAAATCTGTACTTCATTTCACCCAGAGGTCTTTAATTAACCATAAAAGTTTTAGCATGAAGGAGTCCCTGGCTATTTTCTGCTAATTATCCAGAAGCCTACAAATCTAAGAATTGCATATACAGATTGTAAATTTTTTAAAACCGATGTTAGCCTGTATAGGAATTAAGTTCATCTTGTCCTGTCAGTACACGATACATTTGCAACATTTTCTTTGTAAGGAATCAGTGGCGACTTGTTTTGTCTGATTTTTAACAAAAAAATAAGCTCGATCGGATGAGTGACAACTGGGATCGTTTGATGCTTCTGAAACTTAATTATTGAACTACTGCCTAATTAACTAAAAGTTCATTTGACCTAATGTGGGAAAATATCAATTGTGAAGGTGATAATGAAAAGTGGCAATGCAATCATGAATGTTCAAAAATTGGATGAACGAACTCGTGAAAAAAAAGGGTTCTTTTTGGGGAGTTCATTGTCAATGCTATATAATTCACGCGAAATATATTCTGATGGAGAAAATGATGCTTCAGATCATCCTGGCAATAAAGCATGTGGAGAAATCCTTTTCCTGTATGATGATTATATATACTTCTGATAATAGATCTTGGTGCAGGCAAGAAACATGAAAGAAGTCAAAATAACATCATTCCACATAGGTTCTACTTTACTAAAATTGTTGATGGAGTCAGAAGGTCGATGAGAAACTAGATCATGTAAAAAAGGAAAGCCAGATTTTTGCTTTTTTGGGATTGGTTGATGAAGAACATGCTTCTACCCTAGCTGCAAACACTCTAACTTCAAGATCCATATAATATTGATAAGCTAATACGCAAATTAAGAATTCAACTCAAGAATACTTGAACAAAGAAGTAGAATTTCATGAAGAGGGAGAGGGAGAGGGAGAGAGAGAGAACTTACAGGACAGCAACAAAAGTCTCTAGCTTTGCAGTCCGCAGATCTGATCGGTTGTGTGTTAATCTTCCTCACAGCTTCAAACTATTATAGGAGCTCATAGATATCAGGTAAGAAACAAGGACAGCCAAGCAGAACATGTCAGTGATTTATAAGATTTATATCAGTACTGCCCTCGGGAATTGCACACGAACTTGTTTTCTGGTCCCCAAAAACTGTAGTGTGTCGACTTGTCGGGATTATTTGGATCCCGAGAAAATAAGAAAGACAGGCCAAGAAAATGGAAGAGTTGAGGAATGGAAGAAGAGAGACCAAGTAGGGTTAAATAATAACAAAACCCCTTAAAACAAAGATATAGCTTCTGGTTAATGTCTTAGGCTTTCATTGTCATGTCTCTCACTGTCGAGAAAAGCTAGATTGCGGGGAAAGATTAGGCCGGGAAAAAAGGGTGGCGCAAAACTGGCTGATCAAACAGGAAGCAAAGCTCTTTCGCTACTGCCACCTCTACCCGCCACTGATAGTGATAGAGACCGAAACCCTAATCAACCCCATATATGTATATATCTATATATATACACAATATTGTTTGTCTTTATGAGCTAGCTAGGTCACTATGCCAGTGACAAAGATTGTCACAGATAGAGAGAGAGAGAGAGAGAGAGAGAGAGAGATATGAGGAATTTGAGATCAAGAACAAGAAAGATATATGAGAGCTAGGGATATAATGATGACGTATTGCAACAGCCACCAGCCAAAAAGTCACAAACAAATGTGGCATGGTGGCCCTAGCATCTACTCTAGCCTATTCTCAGTCCCTACCATTTACTTACACCCCTCGATCATCCTTCTTTTTTCAACTCTCAACTCCAATAAATTTACGATCATGATCATGGTGTTGTGCTGCGTCCATGTGAGTCGTGACCCATGGTTTCTTGCAAGTTTCTATACATTTTTCTCGGGGTTACGACACATGGAATTGGATAACTAGTAATTGGCTCTAGGGTTTTACTGATCTTTCTTATTATTAGGTTTGTTTTCAGTTGTGTTAATTATAACTTCCATAATTAAAAGTAGAAATTAAATAGGGCTAAATTTTGCAACAATCATGGACGATTAATTCAAAGTGTTGTTGAAGAAATTATTAATTCTCCAACATACATTGTACTTAATTATGGTGTTGTTCATCACATATAAATTACAATAACGGATTTGGGTGCGTGATTAATTATTTCTAGAACATGGTTAGCATACGTTTGATGATGTAATGCGTGTTTAGCCTATTTAACATGTATTTTTTAGATTCGAAAAATTCTACATTGTACTGGTGCATTAAATGGCTAGATTTACATTTGTGAATTTTTTTAACCTAACTCTAGCTAATTGTTCAAACATTAGTGTCTCTTATGCACTGGTATATTGCAGACAAACCTCAAATTAAAAAATGAAACTTAAAGTTGATGAAACCGATGGTGAAATTAGCACTCCCATACCAAATACTCACAGACTTCCCCTTACAAACCCTAGTCCTATAATAACATATTCTACTGAGATCAGCAGACTTGCTCGTGACCTATACGCTTCCATTGTCATCATTATACGCGGTCTTAAAATATCTACCTATGGTCCTATACGTTCTTCATCAGCTGAGTCGACCGTAACGAAGCTCGAGCCCCGTTCTAACAGCGTCCTCTCCTTCCCTGTTCCATCGAAAAAGGAAGGCCTGCATCGGTGGCAACTTTCTACTTAACTAACGTTGTTCTATATTCTTTCGCATTGACGGTGTTGTTAGTTTGGGTTTCTGCACGAGTGGTTTTCCAGAAGAGAAGTGGGACCCAGTAACCGACGTCTAACATCCGGAACGAGACATTCCTCCAAATGGCTTCTTTAGCCGGCGGAGTTGAGCGGAGCTGAGCTGAGCGGAGTCGAAGGGGACCGAGAGTGTTGAGGAAGGTTTTGGAGGAATTGGGATGAGTAAAGTAAAGGGAGGCAAGTGTGGTGGGATGTGGGGCCCAATGGGGAGGGGAATGATGACCTGGACGGCTTAGCAATCCGGCGTGGGCTAGCCACTATCATTGAGCTCGCAAGTTGAGGCAGGGACGACGGAGGGGAGAGGTGTCTTTTGCTGAGTTGTGTCTTTGGGTCCCTGCTCGCGTGGTCCACTTGGTAGGCCCTCCCGTCCACAGGCCTTACTGGGTCCTACTGTTGGGTTTATAGAATGAGCACACTTCTCTTCCCTCTCAGACTCAGCAGTCAGCGACCTGCTCCCCTCGCAATGCAACCCAGAAGCATGGAAAAATATCAACCACGTGCGTGCGTGCATTGGCAGTTAGGGTTTGTGTAAGCCACGACAAACTTCCTTAGAATAGTTATTTCAAACCAATTACGTACTTATTTAATTATTTGCATGAGAATTTATTGTGAGGTTATTCTAGATCAATTGCACATTGTTTTATATATATAACAATGTATAATCAGTTCAGTGTATTACCGCAATAAAATCTGGTTGTTTGAAAATTCTCGTGTGTAGTTCGTTCAAGATATTATTATGCAAAAAAAAAAAAAAAACAAATCAAACGATATAAATTTATATGAAAAAAAAAAAATCAAATGATAAATTTATATTAAAAAATCAAATGATATAAACTTTTTTGGTAACATAAGGGGTGGATCACCCAAAAAACTAACTCAAAGAATTATTACAGATAATTTGAGTCTTAGGAACTCCCATCATGTCATCAAATAATCAAGTTCGAATCCAATCAGGAGAATTATCAAAATAATGGTAACGAATGTTCATATTATAGCTCCAATTGACAATGTCATCTACCACCATGTTCTTCTCTCGGTAAACATGCACTACCTCGCAATCGACTATGCATGTCATTAGTTATCTACACTAATCAATAATATTGACAAGAGAATGAAAGCCAATATCATATTATTAATTAACTTAACCACAATAACGAAATTCATCTCCACACATAATCTTGATATAAATTTATATGATCATAAAGATGGCTATTCAGTTTGATATATGGTCACTCGTACTTAAATTGTATTACAAAAATTGAGATTAAAATACTAAAAAGTGAAACATACATTACTCTTTGTAGAATGGAAGTAGGTAGTATAAAATAGAGGTGAGGGATTTGAGTATTAATGTAGGTCCCGTATTTTTCATGATGACGGATGAGAAACATCATTGTTCCGTCCGAACGTTTTCGGTGGAAGGTCCATTGTTACATCGACGTGTCGCCATTTGGGTGGCTGAACTTGTCCGCAACCAATAAGAATGCGGCTTCCTTAATACTCTTTGGGCCCCACTTGTATGTCATCTAATCCTATGCCAACGTCTCAAGGTCCCACCTCGTATAAACCACAGATTTGGAGGGGTCCCACGTAGTTGTTGTTTTAATTTAATTTGTGAAAATAATTTTGCTAAATTTTGTAAATTATATGCAATGTTTATTGATGGTTAAATTATTAGGTAAGTTTTGATTAATGTGTTTATTTTTATTGGTGATACATCACATAATTTGTAAACTTAGTTTATTTAATATTACTCTTACAAAACAACATGGATTACACACATACATACATACATACATACATACATACATACATACATACATGCATGCATATATATATATATATATATGGATAAATTAGGTTCTCATTGTCACATTCTGGCCCGGGCCCCTACCACATTCCGGGCTCGACTCCGCCATAGCATGATATTATCCGTTTTGGACCCCTACCACGCCCTCACGGTTTTGTTTTTGGGAACTCACGAGCGACTTCCCAGTGGGTCACCCATCCTAGGATTGTTCTCTCGCGCTACTCGCTTAACTTTAGAGTTCCGATGGAATCCGAAGCCAGTGAGCTCCCAAAAGGCCTCATGCTAAGTAGAGATGAGAATATATATATAAGGCTTACAAGATCTACACCACTGGGCGATGTGGGATGTTACACTCATCCCTCAATTTTCTTTCTCATTAATTGAAACCTTATTTCTTTTTCATTTTTGATCAAGGTCTTGACTAATTTACATGTCATTTTTTAAATATTTAAATTATTTACAAATCATGATTATTTGTCAATTTTAAAAATGAAAAACTTATTAATCATTTCCATATATATCTTTTTGTCTTTTTTTTCATATATTTTTATTTCTAATTTGTACCTTTTTTTAATTTGTACCAGTATTCTTTTTAGTTTTAATTTGTACCCACAATTTTAAATTTTAATATGTACCCATATTTTTTATTTAATTTGTACCCATATTACTGGATAAAAAGCAAAAGAAATCGCTGTTAAACCAACTCTAATTCAGAGAGTATTGTAAGCTATTGAATGGAATGAAATAGGAAGGGATTGACGTTTCAATGTTGGATATATAGAGCATCTACAAAGAGTTTTATAAATTTGTATTAGTAAACGCGAGGATGGATAAGCATATAAAATTATTGTTAAAACTCTCGGTACTGTTCACTTTCAACGAAAATGACATATTTACTCAAAAAAGTCACTCATGGTACTATTCACTTACAACACATTTTTGTCATTTTGATTAAAACTCAAAGTTTTCAAGCCCTTTTCATTAGTTTTCCTAAAAATGTAACCTTTACATTTTCATGTAGTCAAATAAACATTAAACATATTCTTAGTAATGCAAGTGAGACTAACTATTTAGACCAAATTTTGTAAACTAATAATGTGGTTGTTGATGATTGGATTATTACGTAGTGGTTTATTAACGTATTTATTTTCTATTAATAACACATGACATAATTTGCAAGTTTGATCTAAAAAAGTTGGTATACTTAATATTATTCATTCTGTAAAACCACTGTTCTAAAAATCCCCGCCTAGCATTAGGCGGTTGGTCACTGCCTCGATTAATGCCTAGGCGTTTGAAAATTAAGAAAGGGCGCCTAGACCTGCTGAAGTGCCTGCCTAGACCGCCTAGGCACTTGCTTAGCCCACCCAGACCCATCTAGGTTGCGACTCACTTAGATAAAAAATAGATAACTTTTATTTTGCATTTCATTTTTGCAATAAATTGTAAAAGACTTGTTGAATACTTAAATGAATACACATTATATGCGTGTGCTCCATGTTTTCATTATGTTCCAATACTTCCTAATATGTATGTCATTTTATTTTGTAGTTTATAATGAAATTATATATATATTTTAAGTATAAACAAACACTTATTTACACGAAATATAATAGATTTACTTAAATCTGCCTAGTCCACCTAGGCACCCGCCTAGTCCACCTAGGCACCCGCCTAGGCCCCAGCTCACTGCTCGACTAACACCTAGCGTCTTTTAGAACTTTGTGTAAAACAATGTTGCATGCAAGTTTCATCTAATTGTGAGGTTACTTCCTCTACAAAAATGGGGTACTTGGTTGGTCCATATTTGATGTCTCGTGCTGTGTTTTCCCAATGTTTTGCCACAATTCGTCAAAAAATTAGTAAGAAAAATAAAAGATAAGCGGGCAAATTTGTGAATGTGACGCATGGTTGACAACTTTTGGGCATATGCACGCACGAAAACACATATTAGCGACAATTGAGTGGTTTATGATTCAAAATAAGGATTATGTTTTTAGTGTTTTGAGATCACTTTATTTAGAAACACAATGTATAAGTCTTACCTAAAAAAATTAGATAATTACAAAACAGGTGAATATATGATTGCATTTTCGTTATTATGTCACCTCGAAAATTGTAATGACTATTATTACCATGATCATGTGAATAAGAAATCGGAACAAATAAAGCTGGAATAGTGAAAGCTCAAATGATTAAGATTGTAATCCATGGTCACTGCATCTATATTCAAAATGATTAAGGATGTGGTTGGAAATGTTTTTCAAATGGGTGAAAGCGGTTTTGATGAAAATAATTTTGAAATCAATCCTTAATAAAAATGCAAATGAATTTTGAAAAAACACTTGAAATGCTTTTGAAATCCAAAAAAAAAATTCACCAAAAACACTATCAATCATTTTAAAAGTACTTACAAATGAACTCTAATATTTTCATCACTTCACAAAGCAAAATTATGAACAACACAAGTCGCGTGGATTGTTTCACATGCTATAATAAGAGGGAACAATATAATTGATATGTCGCAGTTTTAAAATGTATTAATAAAAAAAAAATCACGTGTTGTAATATTATTGAAATAGTAATATTGTGTGGCTGTATTTTGATCGAATACATGGCTGCTCGTTTTTAGCCGATTATGGAAAATTTTAGGGCATCTTGTATCTACACTCTCTTAAATCTCAAAATAATTTTGAGTCTCACCAGCTCAAACCCAATTTGATTTTACTTTGAGCCGCATTAAGGCCTTTTCTCTTTGTCAAGGGTGTTGATTTGATCACTCTGATTTTCTCCTTCTCGACTCGGTCTCATTTGATTGTTGCTTAGTTGTGGTGGGCTTTGCTGCTTATGCAACCAAGAAAAATAAAGAAATTCAGGATCACATCTTAATTTGGCAAGAACGAAAATTCTTTATTTCCATCAAGTAATTTTCGATACAATAATCAAAGAAAAAAATTAAACAATTACTGTCAAATAAGTAGCTTAGATACATAATTATTCGTCCACGGCACAATTCATGCAATGGTATGATCAGATGTTATGATCAAAGGCCAGCAGTGAATGGCACATTTGTAGCAGGCAACCATGAGCCTCCAGCAATGAAATTATTCACAGTAAACTTCGATGCTTCTGAAGAACTAGTTATAACTCGATAACCACCCCACTTGACCCTTCCACTAGTAGGTGCACCTGGTCCAATGTTCTTGTATTCTCCATAATACAATGTCTTCAAAGCAAAATTACCGCTCCACTCGAGCCACCCAGCTGGGTCAACCAGGGTGTCTAGGAAAGATTGCATAAACACTGTGCGTGAATACTCCTTCCATGGCCTACCCAAGAATGTCTTGACTGAGCCGACAGACGATTTGAAGTCCGGTGCGGCCATGACACGCGAGTCGTGGATAGAAATGCCTGTGTTCTGGTTTGGGTCGGTTCGTCCCTGGGCTGTGATTGTGTTCTTTTGACCACTCATGGGCTTTCTTGCGTAAATCATGCAGTTTTGGAGAACCACAGCTGCGTTGCCAAAGATGAAGTCAACGGTGCCATAGACGTAGCAGTCTTTGTAGAACTGTCGTTGGGAGTGGGTGTAGAGTGTGTCTTGGTAGCCTTCGAAGCTGCAACGGTAGAAAACAGAGAGGTCGGCGCCTGATCGGAGGGCTACTGCTTGATGGTTCTCTGGACCAGCCGTGTTGCGGAATGTTATACCACGAGCAATGAAGCCTTCACCAGTTACCGCTGTAATTACACCCAAAAGAATCAAAGATCTATAAATATGGATTTTTAAGATTAGACTAATATTTTCAAGAGAAAAACGATAGCGTTTTATTAGATGATTCAGACAAACATATGAACATAGCAACTTCACACACTTTTAATTGTTCTAGTGCAAGAGAATGAAAAACATATATAAAGTCGGTAGTGTTTAGTATAATTTGGGGGGTTAAAACATAAGAGAATATGAGTTACTTACCGATACACTGTTGACTATGTTATTTTGTGTGAGATAATAGAGTCAAATAAAGTTTTTTTTTTCTTCTTCTCTATTTACTTGTTTCTTTTGAAAACCAACACTTCACACCACCTTTATTATCTATTGAGACAATGTCAATGACGCCGCATTATTTTGACATTTCAATGACTTGTGACTTGAGATAGAGAGAAAGCGTCATGACTTACCAACAGTTCCAGAGTTGAAAGTTGTAGAACCACCTACAACACTGCGGCTGCCTGTGATAATGGTATACCTCAACCCATCACCAAGTAGAAAAATATTCTTCAACTTGATATCAAGGTTCTCCTTATAAACCCCTCTCTTCACATGTATCACAAACCTCTTACTCCCACTCCTCTTCGCTGCAACATCCAACGCCTCTTTGATCGTCTTATAGTTCCCCGACCCATCTTTTGCAACCACTACATCCGCCGCAGGTGTCGACTGCAACAGTTTCCTATCACCCGGTGACACCCAACTAGGAAAACCCTCCGTGTACAAATTTGTCACAGGTGGAACATTTGAGCTATTCCCGAGCGACAGAGTGTTACTAATGAGCTTGGACACATTGTTGGACATAAGGGGAAACACAAAGTCCGAAACCCCAAGCTCCACGAACCCGGCCCGACATGTGTCAAGGTTTGTGAGGGCGGTGCTGAGCCAAGTTTGTGAGTCGTAGTCGGTGCATTTTATGGCAGGGTCTACAGTTTGGTTGAGGAGTTTGATGGTTTCTTCATAAAGGCTCAAACAGTCGGCCCATGCAGCCTTTTCTTTCTTGTTTCTGCACTTTTGCCCGAGCCACTTGTTGTGACTTTGGGCTTTGAGTGCTCTTTTCAATGCTACTTGGATTGCAAGTTTCTTGAAGTCGGATACTTTATTGGGGATGGAGAGAGATTTTTGGTCATGGGTCAATGTGTATTTGCAAGTATCAGGGTAGGGGGTTTTTTTGCACCATGAATCTATGCCCGTGTTGAGAATGTTTGAAAGGGCTGGTGAGAAGAATAGAGCAAAGGAGACACAAAGGAAGAATGAACTAACTAGGTTTGTTGCCATTGATGAGCTTCTTCAGCCAATTTCTTTGCTGGGATTTTGTGAAGGTTTTGTGTTTTGGTGATCAGAAGTTGCTTATATATATAAAGGAGATTTAAGAAATGAAAAATGGGGTGTGGTGGTGACAGCGGGTTTGAAAGGGTGTTGTTTGAACGTGGAGGGTTGATAGAGACGGAGACAATTTAATTCCAAGATAATAAGACGAAGGATTCTTATCTTATCCAAAGTATGTATTCAACGCATATCTTGATCCATGATCACTGCATGTCATATATACATTGTTTGTGTAATATTCTCTTCAGCCAAACACACAGATTATGGATAATGGTGGTCGTGGATGGTTTTAAGACGTTTGCCAGTACTCTCTATCTGTTTTGATCAATTGGCTTAATTTACATTGTTTTGGCCAACTGACCTAACTCACATTTATATTTTATCTAGAGTTAACATGCTTTGTAACGGATCAATTGAAGTCTATCTCAACGAACAATTGTTCTTCTTCTTCTTATTTTTATATAAGACTAGCTGACTAACACATTGTTTTAATCATAAATGATTCCTCTGGTAGAAGCGTCCTAACGATTTCCTTTACTTGTTGGAATTGCCTAGCTCATGAATTTTGAAAAATATTGAGTCCAACATGAATTTTCTACTGAGTTATGGAAAATAAAGAATAATCTACTAAATTAAAGTGGAACAGAATACATGAGGAAATTATTAGGCTCGTAAATATTGACTAATCTCTAACTAGTGATAATTCCATGCCATTTCTGAATACATGAGCATTCAATAATAGCTGCATGTCTGACTATTAGTTTAGGATGACTTTGAACAGCTTAAGCAGAAAGCGTTGCGCGCGCGCGCGCACATATATATATATATGTTTGATGGTTTCAACCTTGTGTGCCACTTATTAAACTTTTAAAGTTAAAACAATACTAGGTATCAATTTAGTAACGGACTGCTAAACCGACTTTGAAATATTAATAGGAAGGAATTCATGAAAAGCAAATAAAATAGCACTGCCTGCCACTTTTATATTAGCTAGCTGGACAGTAATTGTATATGTCTATATATATTTGTTTGACAAATATATATGCTCTGCAGACTGCACTATCTTCTTAATCTTTATTAATTATTATGACCTTCTAACCAATACCATTTTCTTTAATTAATTTATTCATCCGCCACATGCATTCTGCAGTTACAGTTTAATCTTCTTACTACTTGGAGAAACAGTTCGTCCCCATACAAATTTTCGTCATAGATAACGATATATCTTCTTACTATTTGTATATCTATTTTTTGTCTTAGTATTTTCATCAATAAGTGACTCTTTTGTGAGATTATTTGGGCATCTCTTAGTTAGTATTTTAATTTTGTGTTGGTATGTTTTTAGCTTCTCTTGGATCTACTTTGTGGTTATCAGTATCTTTTGATGTTCGTTGTCAAAGAGTGTCCTTATGTTCATTATGAAGGTTTTGTGCGTCTAAATTCTCAGAGGCCAATTCACGAAGTGCTTGACCTTTTTTATCAAGATGGAGTTCCTTTAGTTTTAGTGTCATCTCAGTCCTTTGTGTTTGAATGTGGATGATTTTAAGACTTGAATGTGGATGATTTTAAGACTTGAATGTGTTCCTTATTCTCGGGCCTATCTAGCCCTCAAATCTACCAGTATGGTGGCAACTAGTTTGGCCAAGTTGGTCGTTTATGTTTTGTTAAGTTTTTTTTTGGATTGAAGACCTTTGAATGTTATCTTTAATGTCCTCTTTGATATTTTTATTAATTCTTAAGTTATAATAAAACTGTTGTTGCATTGTCGTAAAAAACATTACGAATGATATTTTTATTCTAAACTAGTCTAGAGAGAGAAGGATTTTGATCCAGTTGTAAATTCTATATATATATATATATATATATATATATTTTTTTTTTTTTTTTTGGGTGGGCGAGGTATAAAAAAAACTTTTAAATCATTTTATACAACAAAGATCCTTTAAAATTAATCAAAACTATTACCATCCATAAAAAATTAAAAACAACGACAACATTACAATTTATGAGCTACAGTTGTTCACGACAAGTTTTATCATAAAAACCTCGCATTATGGTTTCGTTATCAGTACAAGTGAATTTGAATTATTTGGTGGATCGCTGGTCTCTAAATTAAAAACTTCTCCATATCAATTAACCAATCACAATATAAATCCCATGTCATTTAATCAAACAATTTGAGAGTAATTTTAAACATAAAAAATACTCTATCAGCAAACACTCTAATCATTTTTCATAAAATCTCAAGTAACCTAATCCAAAATAATCATAAAATCATAATCACCAATTCTGTAACATCCCACATCGCCCAGGGGAGTGATCCTTAAATATATATTCCCATCCCTACCTAGCACGAGGCCTTTTGGGAGTTCACTGGCTTCGGGTTCCGTAGGAACTCCAAAATTAAGCGAGAAGGGGGTTAGAGCAATTCCATGATGGGTGACCCACTGGGAAGTTGCTCGTGAGTTCCCAAAAACAAAACCGTGAGAGAATGGTAAGCCCAAAGCTGACAATATCGTGCTACGGTGGTGGAGCGGGCCCGAGAAATGATCCGCCCCGGGCTGGGATGTGACAATTGGTATCAGAGCCTAACCCTGGTCGCGTGTGTACCGACGAGGACGTCGGGCCCCTAAGGGGGGTGGATTGTAACATCCCACATCGCCTAGGGGAGTGATCCTTAAATGTATATTCTCATCCCTACCTAGCACGAGGCCTTTTGGGAGCTCACTGGCTTCGGGTTCTGTAGGAACTCCTAAGTTAAGCGAGAAGGGGGCTAGAGCAATCCCATGATGGGTGACCCATTGGGAAGTTGCTCGTGAGTTCCCAAAAACAAAACCGTGAAGGAATGGTAAGCCCAAAGCGGACAATATCGTACTACGGTGGTGGAGCGGGCCCGGGAAATGGTCTTGCCCGGGCCGGGATGTGACAAATTCAACATCCAAATTAAAAACTAATGACACACACGCAGATGCAGCCTATTGCGGGCTCGTGCCCAAGAACGACCCGAATTTCCTACAAGTCTTTCTATTAGAGCAAGAAGCGGAACTTCAAGTGAATCTTAATCATATTATAAAGCATAATCCTAACCTTTGACCCACAAAAATAAATAACATAAAATAAAAAATAAAACTTATTTTCCAATAGTGTAAAAAACTTATTCAATTAATTACTTTAAAAAAAATGATATTTTCATGCTGGATATCCAGGTAAAATCGTTACGTTCCTTCTTAGAATTTACGTATTTATGTGAAGAACGAACAATTCTTTGGGTGATTATTGACAATGTCCTCACCCTTCTAATAAAATTAAATCAACTTGTATAAAGTCAACTTTTTTAAATTAATAATATTTTGTAATCTACAATTTTGGTATGCGACAAGTAAAGAAAACTATCAAATTCGGTGGCCAGTTGACATCATCTGCAAGAGACGTTTGTTTAGCTCAATAATATGAACCAATTATGAGGTTGGTGGTGCTATTAGATGCTCAATTTGTACTTGTTAATATAATTCCAATTCTGCTTTTATATGTAATGGGTTTTTTAAGTAAAAATGTCTCTGAAATTAGTATAACTTGTCATTTTGATCCATGACATTGAAAATCGATAGAAGTGATTCGAAGTTTGTCAATTGTTAATTATTTTGATCATTCAGTGAAACATCTACATCTTCCTCTCTTTGCTGTATATTTTCTGTAACTTTTATTTTTATTTGGTGGAGGAAAAAATGGGATTTAGTTTCCTCCTCTTCCTCCTTCCCACCGCCATCGCAGCAGCCTTCTTCAACCATCATGAGCCTCAGATCCTCCAGCTCAAGCAACCCCAAAAGCCGATTCCTTTTTTTTTTTTATTTTCTTTTTTCCGCATCGTAATCCCATCCCCAAATTTCCAATTCTTCATTTATATGGTTTCTGAATCTGAGGGATCGAACCCAAAGGCGAGCCCCAAAGACCTTGCCCTTTCGTTATTCGTAAAGGGTAGCTAGTTATGGACGGTGATCCTTGGAGCGCTCGTCTTTCGTTTAAATAAGCCAGCATGACATCATCATATAGGCCAGGCACCAATTGCCTTGATGAGAGATTTTTCAGTATGATGAGCATACGAGATGGTACGTCATATGTCACTATACAAATGGGATATGTGTGTTAAAAAGTTAACAACTTAAAAAATAAAATTTTGTCACCATTTACATAAAAACACGTGATATACCATCCGTGTTTCCGTCACAATAAAAAATTTCTCAAGTTATTGGGCTGGGGTGAAGAAGGTTTTTGGGTTTTGATGCTTGCCATTGTCGTTTGTTCTGTTCCAACGACTCACAAATTTCAATTCCACAACCGTCAAGAAGCAATTCAATTAGATCAATCAGCTTCATGCATTGATAGGAATACATAATGTGCTTCAAACTTTGATAGTTTTTGGCAACCAATCAAACATAAAGAGGAAACATAGAGTTCTGAGAAAAACACACTCGAAGGACAAACTGATCAATTAATCACCAAAATGTATCCAAACGACACTGTCAATCTGCTAATTAGGTACCGAAACAAGAGTTTCATCATTGCGAATCCCGTATTCAATCGCGTTAAACGTAGCAAACCAGCTTATGTTCTCCATGGCATTCAACCCTAGATTCCTAATCAACTCCTTGTCATATATGACTGCAACTCTATCCTTTTCATCATCAATGGCTTTCAACTAAAATAAAATTCGAATACCTAAAGAAGGCATGCATTTGAAACAATTTTGGTCCTGCATATTGATAAAGCACCAAATTCAAATCCCGAAACAGATGGCTTGGCGCCTTCCACTGCAACTGCTTCTTCACAGTCCAAGTCAACTCAAATATCTTCCAGATAAAACAGTTTCATTTATTTGCTGTTTATAATTTATCTCTTAGGCTTATGCATCTCTTGTTTTTGTCAAGAGTTTTACTTGTACACAACTCAATCATGTAAATCTATAAAAGGAAATACAAATCACACTACTCAGTATCGAGCAATTTTATGCAACTCATAATCTCTTCTAAGCAATCTTTTATGGTATCCCAGAGCGACGTCTAACGACACTCTCAAAACCCTATTTTTTTTTTTCCTTCCACTGCTTCCATGGCTGCTCTCAACACCACCTCAAACACTGCCTTCCCCTCTCTTCCAAACGTTTCCAACTTCCTCACCATTAAACTCGACCGAACCAATTACCTATTATGGCAAGCTCAGCTCATACTTGAGTGATCGAGAGGTCTCCTTTCGTTTGTTGATGGCTCCAAAAAATCCCCTCCTGCATTCCTCAGCAACGATGCTGGAAATCTCACCGATACAGTCAATCCTGCTTTTGAAGACTTGATCAAACAGGACCGGATACTTTTCTCGTGGTTAACCAGTTCCCTCACTCCCGCCGTTCTGTCCAGCGTGTCCACCATTGTCAATAAGATCAGTGCTGCTGATGCCTGGTCTACCCTCGAAGAGAGATATGCTTCAGCTTCTCATAATCGCATCGACCGTGCAAAAGTGGGATGAACTGAGCTCGCCATAATGGGTAATTGGTTCGGTCGAGTTGGTGTTGACTGTTGAGAGCAACCATGGAAGCAGTGGAAGGGAAAACATATAGGGTTTTGAGAGTGTCGATCGTTAGACGTGGCACTGGGATACCATAAAAGATTGCTAGAGGAGATTATGAGTTACATAAAATTGATCGATACCGAGCAGTGTGATTTGTATTTCCTTTTATAGACTTACATGATGGAATTGTATACAAGTAAAATTCTTTACAAAAACAAGAGATAGACCAAAGAGATAATTATAAACACCAAATAGATGAAACTGTTTTATGAAGAAGATGTTTGAGTTGAGTTGGTCTGTGAAGAAGCAGTTGCAGTGGAAGGCGCCAAGCCATCTGTTTCGGGATTTGAATTGGCTGCGTTATCAGCAAAGGTTTTTGAATTTGGTAGATGGCGAGTGTGCGACTGCGATATATAAGTGCAGAGAAGCATTACATGCTTTTGCAACTAACCGAAAGGATCTGTAGGAATACAAACTCTGCTGCATACATGCCTTTAGTTTTGGTAACTAATCGACATACAAAACCTACCAAACCAGCTTCTCGTCTCCATCATCCATGGAGTTAATAACACAATCAATCACCTTCAGTTTTATTCAGCTAATATCCGTATTATTCCTCCATCCAACTTGTTTTTTTTTTCCTAGAAGATATTGAGCCTTATTCAAAGTTCCCACTCTCCTATTTGCCACCTTCTTCGTATATGCTGGTACAGTCGAATCAGAAATACTGAAAGCTTGTATCATTGAAACGGCTAGATATGTTCTCAAATTCAAAAACATAGATTGTAGGGGAAAACAATACATGCTTCGTATTGACAAATGTGCAGAACTAGAACTGTGACTCCTTGAATTAATCTGATACAATGCTTGCAATATTAAATCACGTCAAACAGTCCATCCAGCTTACCATTATTAAACTTAGATGGGTTATTGCAGCAACCAATATCCTCTTCTTTGCAGCATTGAGTCTCTAGTTAGCCTTTTCTTATCACTCAAACAAATTTTACCATTAGATACGGCATCGAGGAATCATGTACCTCCTTGCAATACGCGATTTAGTAGCTGTAGTTGGCTGTTTGCCTCCAGGTAGGCTTCTCTGTAAAACTTTAGCATCTTTGCCCGAATAATACAATATCCTGTTCACCAAAAAAAAAAAAAAACAAATACTTGTTATGTTAAGGGCGAGGAAGGTTATTGTCCTGTATTATTTTCATAAGAGTTTTCTTCACAGAAGCAAAGCTCTGTGTCAAAAAACAAAAATTTTGAATTCGTCACTGCTTCTATTTGTGGCCGCACTTTTCTGGTATAAACAAGGTATGTTAATCGAAGCAAATGACTTTTTACCATTTTATTAAGTGAGTTTTGACGAAACATTCTTCGTACTGTTCACTTTAACGAAAAATCATATTTTTACTTTAAAAAGTCTATCCTGGTATTATTCATTTATAACACATTTTATCTTTTTCGCTAAAACTCAAAATTTTTAAATATTTTTTTGTTAGTTTTTCTTTTTATTAATCCAAGCAAGATTTCTTTATATAAAGAAATTTGAGGTGAATTAACTTGTAAATTTGTAACCGTAGAAATTAATCCATCCAATTGGTGAAAATACACAGTCAACAAAAGTCAAATGAAAACAATAAATTACAGAGTGGGCCCCACTTCCAAAGGTTTTTTTTTCTATTTTTCTTTTTTCTTTTTTTTTGGACATCGAAAGCTCAAAACCTCTCTCAGTTCGAGATCGGCGACGAAGAAGACGAAGATGCAGCAAAGAAAACCAGCGTCAGGAAGGCCTACTGGAACAGATGGCTCAGATTTCAACTACCGCATGGTGGTTGACTCTCGTAAGCTCCAGATGACGCGCTCATCCTTTTCCTTTGGTTTCTATCACTTTCTCTGCAACCAAACAGATCTCTAGGTCCCCAAACGCTTTAAACTAATGAATCTTTTCAAATATTTGATTTGGGGTTTTCGAATTTCAGGGTATCAGAAGGTAGCTAAAGGGAAGTCTCGTCTGTACTCTCTTATTCTAACTCAGGTACTCAATTTCTCTTTCTCTGTGTTCCTCTTCAATGGTGCCTCTGTAATTTCTTGAAGCATTGGTTTTCAAATAATATTTGTTGAAATTGCATTGATGTAATTAAGCGGGTTTCTGTTCTTTTCTGAAGTAGAAATCATATTTCACTGGGTTAATGTGCATGAATTTTTCGAGTAATGAATTAGAGAATTTTGTTGTGTAAGAAACCTAATTTTTGTTGGTAATAGAGTTCAATAATTTGAGAATTTCAAGCAGAAATGAGCAATCAATAGACAACACAAGGCAGTTCATTCGGTTCCGCTATAGTTCTATGTTCATAGGGAAAAAAATGGCTTAAGCGGATCGTTATTGAACTGGATAGGTTGGTTTAGGGGGTTTTTTCTGTCCCTCAAAACGAAGCCGAACTACGCACAAAACCTTGCAATAGTTGGACTGGTACCCTGAAATATTCCGGTTCTGAAGCAGAACAAATTCAGTCATGTATCCTCTTACTTGGATTGTGTTAGATAGGGACAATCTATAATTGGGGTCTCACAACAGATGCCTTGCACAAGTAGGTTGAGTTCAAACCGCCAACTCAAAACACTTTGGGTAGATTCTTTTGTGATTTAGCTGGAATTTTGAAGTGATTTTCAAGAATTTTTAGTGTTAGATAGGGACAATCTGTAATTGGGGTCTCCTCCAAAAAGAGCATAAACCGGTTTTGGTGATTTAGGTTAACATTTAGATATCAGGCCAACTAGACATGTGATGTATAGTTAAATAAAGGTTTTGAACAAATTATTTACGGCACTAGCAGAAAAGGGAACATATTCTTATGAGATGGTTGAGTTTTGGCTCTACCATCATGTGTAATTATTCTTGAAGCCTCAGCTCATTCTTAAGTCTACTTGTCTATCCATCAGTTTTAAACTGATTCTCTTATGATAGCATTTGCTCTGCTGCAGGCCGTCATTCAATTGACAGGAGTCCTTTATGCTTTTCTGTTTACATCAGATGGGGAAGGTCCAAATGTGATTGCCATCTCATCTGTTGCTATTGGTTCTATTTCTTTGATAATCGGGGAGTTGGGTAGATGTTACTAAATCCTTTGTTTTGTTTTTTTTCACGGTTGATAAGTTTTTGCAACTGTTCATATTCTACAACTTTCTGTTGTGCCAAAGGTCGAAGGCGCAGCCGAGTGTCTTTGTTGAAAGTGTACATGGTTGCATCATCAATTGGAATACTTCTCTCCATTGCTTGTGTTGCTAAGGGAAGTTTAACACTAGTGGTAAGTCAGTTCTTCATTTCCAACTGTTGGTTATCACTTAGGAGTCTGAAACTTGTTGGAATTTCCTGATTGTTGTACTGTATGAAATCAATGGGTAGGTTTTGCAAAATTCAAGTAACTGGGAAACAAAGAAATTTGAACTTGTCGAGGCCACTCGCACTGTAATTGGTCAGTATCTGTAATTTCTCCATGCGATGGTAATAGAATTAAAGATGAACAAAGTCTAACATTTGTGTGTCAAATTTGACAGCATTCCTGGTTCAAATATTTGCAATCAACACAACCACTTCTCTCATCGGTAACATGTCTCCTCCGAAAAGAGCCTCGTAGCTGCGTCCTATAGCCACAATCATTCCAGTGATTTACAAGAATTTTTAGTGTTCGGTTTCTTTCGGGGTTCAAATTTTGTAATCCGAGGAAGATATTTTAAAATGTTTCTAGATTATAGACTATTTTGACTGGTGACCATTTTACATGTTTTTGATACAAATCAGTGAAGTTAGGGAATGTAATTTGATCCGTTAATAGAAATTGGATGACATATGTTTTTCTATGTATTTATGCCAAGTTGGGGATAAATTCTAAGCAACGGCATTAGAGGGATGTAATTATGCCGCGTTGTCTTGGATGTCTTATTTTTCCTTTTAGATTTGTGATGAAATCGCTGAAATGCTGACCGGAACTTGTTAATGTGTATGTATGCTGCTCTAGCTCCTCCGTGCATCTGAGACCAGGTTGGAACGAAACTGATACGCTGGCGTTGCTCGCCATCAGAGCTCAAAAGACGGAGGACCCCAATCAGATCTGGAGTTCATGGAACGAATCGTCTCACTTCTGCTTGTGGAGCGGCGTGACATGCTGCCGGCGGCATCGTCAAAGGGTCACCGGGTTGACCTAACGAGGCTAAAATTGGTAGGTTCCATGTCCCCGCACAGGAAATTTAAGCTTCATAAGAGAGCTATATTTCCATAACTACAGTTTGACTGGCAAAATGCCACCAGAAAATGGGCATTTGCGTAGATTGCAGGTATTACGTTTGAACATCAACTCACTCAGCGGTTTTGTCCCTGTCACTATACCCAATTGTCTCAACCTCGTTCTTCTCAGTTTCGGTTGCAATCGATTAGAGGGTAAAATTCCCAAGGAGTTTGCCTGAAAAATTTCTGAATCTCAAACTCTTTCTCATTTCGTGGAATCAAGTTGCTGGATCCATTCCCTGGTCAATATCCAATGCCAGGAATCCATTGAACTTTGAAGTTCAAGATGATAAACTCACTGGAAAATTACCAAATTTACAGAAGCTCGTTAACCTTGAAACCTTCAACATTTATCGCAACCAGCTCGGAACAGGTACTGATGGTGACCTTAGTTTTGTCTCAGACTTGACCAACGCTACAGTAAGGTGGTCGGTATTCTACGTGAACAGTTTTGGAGGGGTATTGTCCACATCCATCTCCAATCTCTCAACCAAGCTTGAAATCCTTGGGGTTCAAGAAAACCAACCCTACGGAACATCCCTGCCGGGATAGGCAATCTGGTCAACTTGAAATTATTAGGTTTTGGGAATAATGGCTTCACAGATAACATCCCTACTGCCATTGGAAAGCTTCACAGTTAACAGGTTCTTTTTCAAAGGAGATCGGAAAGTTGAGCAATTTAGGCGTATTAGACTTTCCAATAACATGTTATCAGGTGAACTTCGCGGACTATTGGCTCTTCTGTGAATCAAACAAGTTCCGTTGGAATAAGAGGATCCATTAGTTATGCTGCTCCAGGTAAATTTGTCCATATGATTCTCTGTCTTTTATCCTTCCTTTTACTCGGCTTGAAAAAAAAAGAAGTTAATTAATGAGTTCACTGAGTCTCTTTTTGTGATGTTTGAATTGTAGAGTATGGCGTGGGAAGTGAGGTTACAACAAATGAAAATGTCTACAGCTTTGGCATTCTCTTGCTTGAGTTATTTGCAGGGAAGAGACCCACCAACGGCATGTTTGTTTCAACCTTCACAACTTTGTCAAGTTGGGTTTGCCTCATCGAGTTATAGAAATTGCAGATTCAGTACTCGTTCAAGAAATAGGAAACTCGGGCGCGAGCACCAGTTCTGCAGCCACTCCTAATCAGCGCAAAAACACCAGTACTACAAAATTCAAGTGTGTTTGAGTTTAATATTTAGAATCGGAATCTCGTGTTCTGCTGGATCTCCGAGAGACCGAAAGGATATCAGCGATGTTGTAACCGAGTTGCAATCCATCAGGGTCCTTCTTGGAAAGAAGCTTTTGCTTGAACTTGTGATGGCCTTAGCGGCCAACTCTGTGCTCCTCGCTTTTTTCATTTCTCTTATTCCTACTTAAAATTTTATTTCCTGTATCTGCAATGAAGTCTTGTGCACAAACAATTTCTTTTCGTATAAGAGCTATCGTATGTATACAGCAATGTTGCAGAAATCTCTAATCTGAAATTTGAAACACTTTGATGAAAGAGCCTAGTAGCTGCTTCCTGTACAGCCACAATCATGTCAATGAATGTGTGGTTGTAATGCGGAATTGGGGTTACTGTCTGAATCTTCCACTTGTATCTAAACTTGCAGTTCACTTACGCCACTTAGTCCTATAATAATATAACTTGATAACGTTTCTTTATTTGTAAATAGAAATACAAAATCCAACTTCCGTAAATTACGAATTTAATATCACATTATTATTCCATACAAGTAAGTAGCTTCCCTAACTTATTAGTTATTGCTGTCTTGATTTTCTTAGTTACGGCGTTGCAGCATTTCCTAATAAATGATTGATGGAAGCGATTTGTACCACCGACTTACAGTTGGTGTCGACTAAGTATATAGCCACAGGTTCGTGATTTGTTCTACATTATTTATCCCTGACCATCCACGTTAATTGATATCTTTGAAGATATTATTCCAATAGAGTCCAAGATCACTGCCCCTCAACAGTATCGCAAATAAATAATCCATATTGATCGTGTCATGACCCACTGATTGTCCAGCAATGTTTCACACTACATTAGAGCAGTGCATGCAGACTCCGCATTTGGCATGTTTACACGTATACGATGAACTTCCTTAATTTATTATTATTGTGACGTTTCAGGTTCAAATAAAGTATTATTATATTTGAAAATTATTAAACAACTATAAAAAATAGAGCTAAGAATTAACGTGTGTGAGAGCCAAAAATAATAAAGCTTTAAGTATATAAAAAGCAAAATCTATCTAGGATTTAGGGTTTTTCTTTTGTCAAACTAACCATTACCTACTAGAAATCTTTACGGTATAACTTTCTGGTATTTTCCCCCTTCTACTTATGAAGAATTGTACATATAAGAGAGCTTCAAACCATGAACTGAATTGTCCATTGACCAAAACAAAAAGAAATCCACTATATATGAAACAACTGGGGTGAAGTGTGAAGGGGGCCAGTAGCTTAAATATGGCAGTCTTATGGTATTAGTTTATTCATAATAATGCATAGCATTGATGGAAGAATGAAAAGAGCGGGCAACAGGGCCATCATCTTTGGCAGCGCCCGTCACTTTGGAACTGTTGACTTTGGACCTCGTCGACCATCAGTATTATATATGTACGTACGTAGTCCAACATAGTTACCAGTTTCGCATTCGATCACTACGTACCCAACTCAAAATGATGAAGGTTTCTGTTGTGAGATTAGTTTCGATACTCTCACTTTTCAATCTATTATTTGTCTGCTGCTTTAGCTCCTCCGTGCAGATGATACCAGGCGGGAACGAAACAGATAGGCTGGCGTTGCTTGCCATCAAAGCTCAACTAAAGGAGGATCTCAATCAGTTCCTGAGTTCATGGAACGAGTCGTCTCACTTCTGCCTATGGCGAGGCGTGACATGCAGTAAACGATATCGTGAGAGGGTCACTGGGTTGGACCTTTCGGGACAAAAATTGGCGGGAACCATATCCCCACACATAGGAAATCTAAGCTTCCTAATGGAGCTGTATTTCCAGAACAACAGTTTGAGCGGCCAAGTCCCACCAGAAATTGGGCGTCTGCGTAGACTGCAGCTATTACGCTTGAGCCTCAACTCACTCAGTGGTTTTATTCCTGTCAATATATCCAATTGTCTCAACCTTTGGGGTCTCGATTTTGGTTACAATCAGTTAATTGGTAAAATTCCTAGAGAGTTTGGCTCCTTCCCAAAACTCGAAAGACTTGTTCTTGAATTTAATACCCTAGTCGGAGAGATCCCTGACTCATTGGGGAACCTTTCTTCTCTTGAAATGCTTGCTTTCTATCAAAATAAATTGTCGGGTAACATCCCAAATTCCCTTGGTCAGTTGACAAAGTTAACATTTTTCGTATTAGGCTCAAATAATTTGTCTGGTATCGTCCCTCCCTCCATTTATAATCTCTCCAGTATAGTTACTTTCGACATACATCCCTTCTGACATTGGAAAGCTTACAAGACTTAACCAATTGGATTTTGAATCCAACAGGTTATCAGGGAGCGTTCCAACCTCTCTACAAAATTTAACAATGTTAAGCTTACTTGAACTGCAAGGAAATAATCTTCAAGGCAATATACCTTCAATCTTCGGGAAATTAAACAGTCTATTGCATCTGGATCTTTCTCAAAATAACTTCAACGGCACAATACCTCAAGAAGTTATAGGCCTCACCTCCTTATCAATTACTTTGAACTTGTCTGGAAACCAGTTAACAGGTTCTCTTCCAATGGAGGTCGGAAAGTTGAGCAATTTAGGCAAATTAGACTTTTCCAATAACATGTTATCAGGTGAACTTCCTGGTAGTATTGGTTCTTGTGTGAAGTTAGAAGTCCTACACTTGCAAGGTAACTTATTCAATGGGTCGATTCCTTCTTCAATGGTTTCATTGAAAGGGATTCAAGATTTGGACCTTTCTCGTAACAATTTTTCAGGTGAAATTCCAAAGTTTTTAGAGGGATTTGCCTTGAATAATTTGAACCTATCTTTCAATGAGTTTTGGGGAGCAGTACCAATTGAAGGTGCTTTTAAGAATGCGAGTTCGACTTCATTTGCTGGAAACGCCAGGCTATGTGTTGGTATTTCTATTCTCCAACTTCCCAAGTGCAACTCCAAAGTGTCCAAGAATGGCAGATTGTCCACTAGCTTGATATTAATAATCTCTTTAGTATCTGGGTTTGCATTTCTTGGAATGGTGATGGTGATTTCTTTTTTATTTGTTTGTTCATCAAGAAAGAAACACAAAGGAACCGCACCAAGCACTTTGGGAAACTCTTTTTTGCAAGTGTCCTATGGTACTCTGCTCAAAGCTACTGATGGGTTCTCTCCAACAAATTTGATTGGCGTGGGTGGTTTTGGATCTGTGTACAAAGGACTTCTGGATGATTTTGAAACTCAGCCTGTTGCTGTCAAGGTGTTTAACATGTTACGCCAAGGAGCCTCTAAGAGTTTCATAGCTGAGTGTGAAGCAATGAGAAATATCCGGCACCGAAATCTCGTCAAGGTTATAACTGCATGTTCAAGTGTTGATTATCATGGTAATGATTTCAAGGCTTTGGTGTATGAGTTCATGGAAAACGGGAGCTTAGAGGAGTGGTTGCACCCAACTACCGGGACACCCAAGAATTTGAGTCTTCTTCAAAGGCTCGAAATCGCCATTGATGTTGCCTGTGCATTAGATTATCTTCATAATCACTGTGAGACACCAGTTGTTCATTGTGATCTCAAGCCCAGCAATGTACTTTTGGGGAAAGAATTGACTGGACATGTTTCTGACTTCGGACTCGTAAGATTTCTCCCAAACCTATCCAGTAATTTTCCGGAGAACTAAACAAGTTCCGTTGGAATAAGAGGATCTGTTGGTTATGCTGCTCCAGGTAAATACGTCCACATGTTTCTTTGGTTTTCCTTCTTTTTACTTGGCTTGGTAAACAAATTCAATTAATTACGAGTTTATATATGTTGCTCACTTTGATGTTTGAATTGTAGAGTATGGTATGGGAAGTGAGGTTGCAACAAACGGGGACATCTACAGCTTTGGCATTCTTTTGTTAGAGATGTTCACAGCGAAGAGACCCACTGACAATATGTTTAGCGATAATTTCAACCTCCATAATTTTGTCAAGGCGGCTTTGCCCCAGCGAATTACAGAGGTTGCCGATTCACTGCTTCTTCTTCGCGAAGGAGGAAACTCGGGCGCAAGCACTAGTACTGCCACTCCCAGTCAATGCAGCATGACTACCGAAAAAATCCAAGTGTGTTTGAGTTTAATATTTCAAATTGGAATCGCGTGTTCTGCGGAGTCCCCAAGAGACTGAAAGGATATCGACGAAGTTATATCTGAATTGCGATCCATCAGGGTTGTTCTTCTTGGATAGAAGCTTTTTCCCAACAAGTTGAGCCAACTACGTTTTAAGTCAATTTCTTCCAACAAGTTGAATATGAAGGGTCGCTCATCCAATTTCTAAACATGACAGAAGTTGGATGTGGCTCAATTATTCGTTATTGTTCGCTACCGTACACAACACGGTGTTGTTTAAATTCAGAAAAATCTTTTTCTCTATTATTCGTTCCTACCAATTCAT